>NW_027248297.1:22500-218539 GCF_041260155.1 Ptychodera flava
TTCGTCGAGAAATCTTCATCTCTATGTATGTTATGTGTTTGAGGTATAGACACAGAGCACGTCAGGTAAATTTTTATAGTGCCAATAAACAAAGTATGACCAATACTTTAGAACTTTCGTGTTTGATGTATGAATTCCTTCATGTGCATGCTCAGTGGAAATGAATACTTAAGAGGACGCGTGGTCAATAATATTTAAGACAAACTTGTGACACCCGGAGCTTTGATATATCAAAGACAATTTTCCCTGAATAATGTACTGGATACAAATATGGCTAACATTTTACTGAGAGTTTTCCTTTTCTGCTGACACTAGTGTGTTATTTAATTAATTTCTGTGTTCAAAACCTCCCGGGTTGCTTGGTTATTCATCGTATGACGCGTACGACGGATTTAGTTCAGTTGATGGCAATAGTCAGAAGTCTGCTCTCTTAAATGTTCTCTTAAACTTGCATCATTCTCCACTCCATCAGCTAAAGCAAAAGCTGGCACCCATTGTATTTCCTCTGTGGCAAATCCAACGCGGTTTGAAATCTTTGTGATTAGTCTGGCTGGTTCTAATTAGGGGACAAAGCCCTATGGGCTTGTCCCCTATTGTATTTACTCTGGATCACTTCTTCTTTTTCCTCTTCTTCCGAAAATTCTTTGCAAAGCTAGATCTCCAAAACCGTTGCGCGCAGCCTTTCAAATTTGCAGGGCATATTAAGCATACTGAGTACTAGTGCACCTGACCCTTCATATTTTGATTGGATACATGACCTGGCTGTTATTAATTATTAAAAATTTAATTTCACCTAATTTGCATAAAAATTGAAAAATCGAAAATCTGTTAAGAAACTTTTTAGACCATACTACCTAGATGCTACATACCAAATTTCAGGAATTTTCACCTTGCCGTTTATGAGAAGAAGATTTTTAAAGTATTATTTTTCTGATTTTTCAATAACCTTTGACCTCCCCTATACCTCTGCAGCTAAGCTATACCAATGGCTTATTCTGGCCTATGTGAGAGTCTTGGGGGGCCGGGGTGCTAGTGACTACTGAACAATGACCTACAGGGGATCAAACTCCAAATCAATATTTTGAGGATGAACTTGACCTATGACCCTGGCATGTTTCTCTACCACATTGATTATGCACATATGTAATTCCAGCCTTCAAACTAGTGCTAGAGTTCTGATTTTTAGTACACAAGGACATGTGTCAGTGTTACCGTTTTTTAACAAAATATCACATGACAGCTCATCCTATACCTCATTGATATGCACATATCTAATTCTGGGCAAGCCAATAGAGCTGGAGGTCTGATTTTTGGTATATAGTGATAACCATTGAAAACAATTTTTTTCACAAAATGTCACATGACCTTGATGACCCTTGACCCCAAATATACATATCTGTCCATAACTCAGTAACCATAAGGGCTACACCCTTCATATTTGGTATGATGGGAGACCTTATGGTACCATAGGTCATGCCTCATTAAATATGCACATATCTAATTTTGGGCAAGCCAACAGAGCTTGAGGTCTGATTTTCGGTATATAAGGATAACTATGGGATACAATTTTTTTGACAAAATGTCACGTGACCTCGATGACCTTTGACCTCAATTACACATTTCTGTCCATAACTCAGTAACCACAAGGGCTACACCCTTCATATTTGGTATGATGGGACACCTTATGGTACCATAGGTCATGCCTCATTAAATATGCACATATCTAATTTTGGGCAAGCCAACAGAGCAAGAGGTCTGATTTTTGGTATATAGGGATAACTATGGGATACAATTTTTGACAAAATGTCACGTGACCTCGATGACATTTGACCTCAAATATACATATCTGTCCATAACTCAGTAACCACAAGGACTACACCCTTCATATTTGGTAAGATGGGATACCTTATGGTACCATAGGTCATGCCTCATTAAATATGCACATATCTAATTTTGGGCAAGCCAACAGAGCTAGAGGTCTGATTTTTGGTATATAGGGATAACTATGGGATACAATTTTTTTTCACATATTGACCTCAAATATACATACCTGTCCATAACTCAGTAACCACAAGGACTACACCCTTCATATTTGGTGAGATGGGATACCTTATGGTAAGATATGCTGTACCTCATTAAATATGCACATATCTAATTTCGATGACCTTTTTTCCATAAATATACATATTTGTCCATAACTCAGTAACCAAGAGTCCTATACCCTTCATATTTGGTACGATCTTAGACCTTATGATGCCACATGCAGTACCTCATAATTGTGCACATTTCTAATTTTGAGCTAGCAATAAACCTAGTGTTCAGATTTTTTGTTGACAGATGTAACATAAGGAAAGAAAGTTTAGTTGGAAAAAAGACATGTAACGGTAATGACCTTTGCCCTCTCTGATTACATTTGCCTTCTTTTTCCCACTTAAGATTGCTTTGGCCCCGGCATTGCTGCTTGCAGCTATATTTTTATTTTGTTTTACGGTGTTATCAATAGGTTGGTATCGGGTAAAGTTTCTTTGAGCTGGATTTGTATTTGGCCGAATCGGTTTTTAATTGACTTAGTAATTTGGCAGATTCAAGGTTCGGTAAATTTGTTTCTTTCCTCTGAGTTGAATCGGTCCGACTAAGGTGTTTGAACATCGCTAACCACCTACGATAGCTTTTGCTGCCACGGGTCACCATTTCTGCCTGCCTTTCAATTGGCACATGTAATGGTTATTATTATTTGATCCCTTACCCAAAATACTCCATGTAACCAAAGGCTACAACCACAAGCCAAATAGGCGTATTGGATATTGGCCATTAAAGTGGCCCAGTCAAAAACCTATTTCGAAGCAAAAACATATAGGCCCTGGTATGACATGGACTGTCGTGTATTTCCTGAAACCGGTAGGAAAAGGTTGTAGAATATTTTGATGGATTATTGTACTGTAGGTTGCGTTTGAAATTGAATGTAATCTAATGCAACTATATACTTGATCCACAACTAATATGATATGTGAATTTGGAAAGTAGCGTCACATTGATGCTTGGGAGACGGCATATCAAATAAAAAAGTTACATCCTCGCGATCAGGATGATTTTAAGTTAAGTACGAATCTGCAGATTTCATTTGATGTTTTTAGAAATCGCGATTAACGTCCGACCAAGATATATGCATAGAAAAATATAAAACTTGGCCGTCAAACCTTTGGTGAAGAGAGCGTTGTCTTATATGTTAATTTCATATACCGATTTTGCAAGAAGGAGTGAATACAAATTGTTATTTGCATTTTTACCCATGTTTTACCGATGAGTACCGCATGAAAAAGTGCGGATTATTCATCCCGTCATTGGTGGTTCACAAGCATGACTTACGCTCTATGACACGCAGTTACTTTTGGTTTGCAATAAGCTAAGAGGATTTTGCCCAATTCATGGGTCAGGCCGAGTTGTTTTAGAATAACACGCTTAACGATTTTGGAAGTTAGGACAGCACGTGCTAATGAAGATCTCAAGAAAACATATGTTACATAGTCACTTTAATGAAATATGCCTCTCTTTTTTTAATTACACACAGTGCAAAAGTATGTTGGCGTAACCATACTGGTAGCCGTAGTGATGATCACTACACCATATTATTATTCAATGTGGGCCAAACGTTCAGAGAAAAGATTTCGTGTTCACCCTTCCGGTCAAAACGAGCCACATCCAGCTCCCAAGTCATCCAAAACACAAACCGGAGCAGCGACTGAACGCAACAGAGTGTCTATTGAAGCCTCAGTCAATTCAGAGACATTAACAAACGATTCATCGTCCAAACAAGCTGACTCGATTCGAAGTGACGCCAAGACTAATGTACTTATAATTGGACGTATGTCGTCCGCTTCTACTGCAACCGGCATGCTATTCCTTAGACGAGATGATACTTTCTACGTTGGAGAGCCGGGACACATGCTGTGCAAAACAGTATTTCACAAACACACATACATTGACAGTGCCGATTACCTCGAGGAAATGCAGCCACAGCTCTGCCAGTTTCTAGGAGATTTGTTTAGCTGCGATTTTTCCTCGCACACCTACTATGTGAATAAACTGAATCTAAAAGGCGCTCATCCAGGCAAGGGAAGTTTAGGGAATCTGAATTATCCAATGACTGCAGCTGTACTATCGAAATTCTGTCGAACAAAACATAATATCATCGCCAAAGTTCTTCGCTTCAGTGACATTACGCCATGCCTGCCAACTTTTCAGAAGTACAATGTTAAATTTGTGTTTTTGGCTCGAGACCCCAGAGGGCTGGTCACTTCTCGACTGCGTCGATGGGGAACAATTTTGGCAAATCTGAATAAAGAAGAAAGCGATAAATATTTTCCCGCTGCAAAAATAGTGAAAGAACACTGCGCATGGCTAGACAATGTGTTTAATTTACTAAAGGGTGGTCCAATGTGGTTTAGGGAGAACTCCATGTTGGTTCGTTTTGATGATAAGTGTTTATTCCCCGGAATCGTCGATCAGGCAATCTATGACTTTGTTGGAATCACTGCACCCTCACCTAGCTCCCCGATTTCCCAAAGCCACAATGAATCAGCAAGAAATTGGCTGATTTCCCACAGCTATGAGAGAATGAAAGAATTACAAGATTACTGCCCAGAACATATATACAATGAATTTGGATGGTTGGTGATCAATAATAAGAAGGAATTTGAGAAGGCGAAGACATCTTGGTACAGACCAATGCCAAGGGATGAAATCATACCGAACTATAATCTACCCTAATTTGTCAATGTCTTGTTAAGGATAGCTGTGTTTACCACCAGAATCATCTCATTTTAACCACATATGTTATGTTAGCTTTGTTTTCACTACGAATTATTACCACTCTTAAGGGGACTTGCACGTACCAAACTTATTTTTTCAAAGCAATATTTCTAATCAAAGATAAGAAGGGAACCCTCTTCAATTATATGAACTTTAGTGGGGTATCAATAGCTTACTCTAAGGTCTAAGCGGTTAGATGTTTGGTGTAGAAAACCTACATTTTAGTATCAATGATAAATTAAGTCTAAAGTTGAGTATTTCGTTTGAAGGAAGAGTATATACTTAAGCAATACAGCATACCCAGTGACAGTATACCATGGGATTTTGACCAGCTCACGACATATATGCACGGGTGATAGCGAGTGCATATATGAAGTGAACTGGTCAAAATCGAGTGGTAGACCATCGCTGAGTGTGTTTATTGCCATTATATCATAACAGTGTATTGACATTCTGGCACGGAACGTCAAAAAGACGATTTTGCTCTTGCCGAGAGCTCGCGTATTTACCACCCTTGTTATATAGCAAATATATCACGGTTCTTTTCGCGTCTCGACCTATCAGATCGCTCTAGATGCTCCATAATAGACTGGTGTGATATAATATACCATAAATGCCATCTTTGCATTATCTATCCTCATTTTATAATGGCAGGGGTTAAAAGATTAACACTCAAATACAGTGACTACAATTATGGTAAGGAAATGTAAAATATCTGTAGTTCATAATGTGATAATTTTATTGCCAAACAAAAGAGTGGTTTTGTTTTATTGTATGTAAAGAACATAATGTGAAAATTTCATAAAATTTTACCAGGCAGAGTTTAGTTAAATTGTTTTGAAATCTAAAAATTAGGAGAAAAGAGTAGCTAGGAAATCAAATATTTAGCTTAAATTTGCATACATTTAAACTTCTTTCTCACCCAACTTATGACTGATTGAGGAGCTCGAAGGTGAACCCAAACAATATTTAAATCTTTGGTTCACAAATAACTTAAAATGTAATGAATCTTTGCAAAAAAGTGAATTTGAGCAAAATAGCTATGCGATGCCACCAAAAAATTTACAGCATGCTTGATCTCGTCTTGTCATTGTCTTTATGGCTTGATACGACATAGCTTGTCGTGTGTACGGGTTTTAGATTGTGTTTTCTTGTTGTTTTTTTTTAATTGTCACATTATCTTCTACAGCGTATTAGATGGCAATGATAGTACCGCCACCAATCAGTTTGCATAATTACAAAAATATTAAACGCCAGAAATACTCTCTGAAACCCAGTTTTGCGATTTATTAACTTTTAATCAGTTAGTGTCTTGTGTGTGATAGCAGGCATGAATGTTTGAATGCTTCATAAACTTTAGAGCGTCTGAAGGGTCACTGTTACAGACATTTTAACAACTTGGTTATTGAGCATCGTTTTTTTAAGTTGAGCATTTACGCAGGTGACAATGTGCCTTACATTTTGAGTTAGATATTTTAAGAGTCAGCGAAGATTACGTAATTAATAGAACATGATTTGCCAATAAATAAAAAAAAATCGACAGAGTAGAGGATTGGTCGCGATTTCCAAGTGCTTGATATTAAAGCGGGCAGTGCTACTCTTTAAAAATACGCCATTAAGCTCAATTTCACTTATGTGATCGTCTTCAGTTTTACACGCATTAACATTCTGTAGTATTTGGGATGTCTGGACTACATTACACTATCGCAACAAACATCGTTGATATCTGACTCTCCATTTCTCTAGTTTTATCCTTAATTTCGTTCTCATTAATGTGCCACATAAAAAAATACTAACAAAAATAAACATATTAAAGCAGTATCCCCATATCAAGGATATCATAAATAAATACATAGATACATACTATGCATAGATTAATAGATAGATAGATATATAGACAGACAGACAGACAGACAGACAGACAGACAGACAGACAGACAGACAGACGGACGGACGGACGGACGGACGGACGGACGGACGGACGGACGGACGGACGGACGGACGGACGGACGGACGGACGGACGGACGGACGGACGGACTGACGGACGGACGGACGGACGGACGGACGGACGGATGGATGGATGGATGGATGGATGGATGGATGGATGGATGGATGGATGGATGGATGGATGGATGGATGGATGGATGGATGGATGGATGGATGGATGGATGGATATATGGATGGATGGATGGATGGATGGATGGATGGATGGATGGATGGATGGATAGATAGATAGATAGATAGATAGATAGATAGATAGATAGATAGATAGATAGATAGATAGATAAATGTACATACATACATACATACATACATACATACATACATACATACATACATACATACATACATACATACATACATACATACATACATACATACATACATACATACATACGTACAATTCACTTACAAGCAAAACTTCCTCACGTTTTCATTATTTAACATCCCTTTGATTCAATGTCAAATGCCGTTTAATATACATGCTGTATTTCTTTTGAACGACATTAAAATTTTCTCGGTCGCGTTCATGCTCAATTCGCTGAGTGGCTATCACAGACTACAGAAATTTCGTATTGTCCTTACCATAGTACAACTGATAAATATGGTTAAATAGCATAGTTTATGACTGTCTATTTTGTTTGAAACCTTTAATGAGAGACATTGGGCCGGTTTTTTCATCTTTCGCTAAAATATTCCTGACAAAAGTTAAACTTAAATTGAAAATTACACTTAAAAAATTAAAACTAAATTGAAATTACACTTAATTTAATTCATGTGCAACATACATTTCTGTTGTAGGTTACCTTCTTACTTATTGTATCTACAGAAGGAATCATTCACTGTGACAAATCACTCAGTAATATCTACCTAAAAATCAGGCAAGCTGGACTCTTTGCTGTTCTATTTCAAGTAAATTCCGTTTCTCTCTGTGGGCCATTTTTGTATTAAATCACATATCCAATTTGTTTACTTTCTGTTTTCTTCTTTCACTACATTTCACTACATTCCCACTTTTTTATTCACCATCGACAGGAAAATAATTAATTATGAAAACTCGTACCAACTTGGCAACACTTTTCCAGTGATTCAAATCGACTGACAAATCTGGCACAACTTGTGCGTCATTTGGCCGAAATTTGACTGGAACTAGATATGAGTATGATATGAAAATTCTGGAACACCTTTGATCACAAATATTGTCTGGCAGTGTAAAGTATTAATATGCAATGCGTGGTTGGCACAGATGTAGGAGCGAAGAGCATTGGACTTATAACAGCCATTGTAGGGGCCTATCAAATAGTAGGGACGACAGTTGACATATGCAGAGGTGAATAGACGGATAGAAAGATGGCAAGTGAGTATAAATTCCTTTCATCACGTTTCTCTTCGCCGAGTGAAGATGATACGGCTTGCATTGCATCATAAAAGGGAGTTATATTTGTGTGGAGTGAATGGTAAAAATGTTTCTGTAGTTTAATTCATCATTATGTCTGCTAATTGTAATTTATAATACTCTGAAAGACATAAATTACTGTTTTTTGCAAGTTTTGCAAAGTAGGAATGTACGCTCAAATGCATTGAGACCCTGTCGTTAAGGCACTCAATATCTTGTCACACTTTACGGTTTTGACTCAGATGCCTTCGTTGGGTGACTGGGTACCGAACGTTGTGAGTTCGAACCCGATCGAAAATCTACCGAATTTTCTATCCCGAGCTGAAAGTTCTCTGCTGGTTGACGAAATTTTCCCCGCGGCTGTCTTTCGCCCAGTAAAGTGGTGTATTAAGTGCTCTGATAAATTTTTAGGTGCGATGTGAGATAGCAAGTATGTGAGTGCTTCATTCAGTCAGAATAATTGTGACAACTTAGCTCGGTTATTGAACCACTCTTTTTCAAGGATGGGGATTAGGCCGAGCGGTTTTTACTGTGGTGTCACTGCGTGCCGTACGTAGTGAGTTCGAATCAGATGGAAAATCTACTGAAATAGTGGCCGCCTACTGCTTATTAAAACTTGTTTTGAAATCTAAAGAATTATTCCTTTGTCATTTTTGTATCGTGTGAGTTCGACTGCACGTGTTAGCTGAGTGAGCAATGTGTGATTTCATGTACTGAACATGCGTTAAGAACGTAATACATTCCTATTTCGAGGGACACAGACAATTACAGCTAAGTGTTCCGATCCAAGTGTACTACTTCCAAGTATGGAAACATTATAGCGAAGATTCCCTATATTTGATGCAGGTATTTAGAATATTTGCAAAAATGTCCTTTTTCTGCTGACTTGGATAATTTACTGATTCCCCAAAAACTTTTATATAAGAATTAAAATGTGCTTGTCTAGTCGGAGTTACTAACATATGTCGATGCAATGGGGTTTTCTGAACGTGAAGTTCAGTACAGCTTGTTATATCTTAATCGTTAAGTGTAACTGGATAAAGTTAGTTTGGGCCCGGTTGGTTCTCATGCGAGTTTCTTTAGGCCCAAATGCCGATAAACATAATTGATTACAAATGTTTCAACTTCTAACCAGCTTTAAGTGCTTCTACATCACATCATAATAGGGAAGGGGAATTAGAAATTTGACTGATTTATCGATGTTCTTATGAATAAGCCTCTTTTTATGATGTTAGATGATTCTGTTACTGCCATCTCAATCAAGCATGATATGTAGAAAGCTAATGATTACGAAGCCCCCACCCTAAATTGAAAAAAAAAAGAATGTATGTCTCATGATGGTCTTATAAAATGTTAAGCTTTGACTTTGTTACCAACTTCTTTGCATTTCCATCTAAAAAAAACAGTTCGACAATGATTGACGTATGTCTACTGGCAACGATGGTGATGGTCACATCGCAATACTACAGATCACTATGGATCAAACGTGCACAGGAGAAGCATGGTGCTCTAGAAGCCAATCAACATTCCACATTACCGCCTCCTCGGTCATTCCAAAAACAAACCGGAACGATTTTTGATGACAACAGATTATCTGTGGCAGCATCTGGCACTCCAGAGGGTTTAACCAATGGTAAATCGTCTAAACAACTGGCTTATCTCCCCGGTGACGTCAAGACACGTTTGCTGATAATGGGGCGCATGTCTTCAGCTTCTTCCGCGACTGCAAGGCTCTTTTCTCTACGAGAAGATGTTTTCTATCTCGGAGAACCGGGACATATGATGTTCAAAACGATCTTCCATAAAGATGTCCACATGGATAGCAGAGATTACGTTGACGAAATGCAACAACAACTGTGCCAGTTCGTGGTAGATATGTTTAGCTGTAACTTTTCCTCGCACGGCTATGTTGTGGATACCCTGAATGAGAAAAAAACTGTACAGAGGAAAGGGTAGCTTACAAAATTTAGATTATCCGATAACTGAGGTTGTGCTTACTGATTTCTGTCAATCGAAATATCATATCATATCATATCCAACATACTTCGCTTTAGTGATATCACAAAATCTTGCCCACTTTTCAGCAGAACAATGTAAAATTTATCTTTTTGGTTCGAGACCCGCGGGGATTGGTCACGTCTCGACTGCGCCGGTGGGGAACAATTTTGGCAAAGGTCAATGATGAAACAAGCGATAAATATTGGCCCGTTGCAAAAATGGTCGAAGATCACTGTGCCTGGCTTGACAAGGTGTTTAATTTATTGGCGGATGGTCCTAGATGGTTTAGGGAGAACTCCATGTTGGTTCGTTTTGATGATAAGTGCATGTACCTCGGAACCATCGACCAAGCTATCTGCGATTTCGTTGGAATCACAGCACCTTCTCCAAGCTCCTTGATTTCCCAAAGCTACAACGAATCAGCAATAAACTGGCTGATTGCCCACAGCTATGAGAGAATGAAAGCAATACAAGATTGCTGCCCAGAACATATATACAATGAATTTGGGTGGTTAATGATCAACAACAAGAAGGAATTTGAGCAGGCAAATACGTCATGGTACAGACCAATGCCAAGTAATAAAGTGACATTAAACTATAACCTACCACAGTTTAGCAATGCCATAATAATGCGTTTTATAGATGAAGGAAGGTTATTCTCATGTTAGCTTCATCTATTTACTTCGTGATGACGACGAGATTAAAATTATTTATTCCATGCATTGAAATGTAATGCTGCACACATATGTATCTATTCTTCCATTCGTATATTCTATCATATACATAGATAGATACATAGATACATAGATACATAGATACATAGATACATACATAGATACATACATACATACATACATACATACATACATACATACATACATACATAACATACATACATACATACATACATACATACATACATACATACATACATACATACATACATACATACATACATACATACATACATACATACATACATACATACTACATGCATGCATGCATGCGTGCGTGCGTGCGTGCGTGCGTGCGTACGTACGTACGTACGTACGTACGTACGTATGTATGTATGAATGAATGTGTATGTATGTATGTATGTATGTATGTATGTATGTATGTATGTATGTATGTATGTATGTATGTATGTATGTATGTATGTATGTATGTATGTATGTATGTATGTACATGAACGTGAACAGCGAAGTCAATTCGATCGAAACGGAAACCTCATACATTGTATTTCCAGCACCATATTTTCCAAATCGTGTTAGAACCCATAATGGCACTCAGACTGCAAAATTCAGTAATGAATTTGGCATCATTTCTCCTTAACCCAGTTTTAACGAGACCTATTATCACTTTCTGATGAACGTTACCAAGGCTACCTATAATAAGTACGATGATCTCGGAGCGAAATCCCAAGCTATTGATTTCAAGTGTAAGAGGATGATACTTATCAAACTTTGACTGGTAACAACTTGAGACATGTGCATCAAAGGGGACAGCTATTTCTACGAGCGTTGCTTGTCTGTTTGCTCTGTCAATAATAACTATGTCTGGCCTTGTGTGTGGATGTTGCAATGTTTGTTCAACATATTCTTTGACCAGCTTATGAGTAAGTACTTTGTCTTTAAATAATTCTTTGTTTTGATTACATTCTGACATCTTCTGATAAAGTAAATCAACTACTCTGTTTTGTCTTTGCTGGTATAATTGCTTAAATTTTGTGCATCCGTTTCAAACATGCGAAACAGTTTAAGAGGGGTGATGACAGATTTATACACAATTTTGTGTGATTAGATGGATAGTAAATATATAACAGGCTTTCACACTGCAGGAGTTGCAATCCACCTCTCGTTACAAATGATCTGAGTTTGTCATCAATCTTGTGGTTATTAAGATATGTAGCTGAAATTGAATTATTAATTTTTCCAGCCTCTCTGACCACTCTCCCCTGTGAGGATTTTGCCCTGAATTCAGCTTCGTACTGTTTCAGTTTATGTTAGGAAATATACACTTGTATTACGTCAGTATTAGTACAGTGTCTTACTATAGATACTCAGGTAGCATTCCTCCTGAGACTAAGCTTTGAGGCACCGCTTCCTATCACTGTTTATTTTACCAACCAGAGATTCCATCTGCTAAGACAATATGTCTGATCCATCATGTGCCTTTCTCGTGACTCATAGATACTTTTCAAGCCGAAAGTGCTTTATCTACGGTAACCTCGCCTTCCCTAATCAGAGACTTTTCCACCCTCAACAGAGACACTTCACGTCACTGGACTCTATGTACGGTCTCTCACCCAAGTGCTATGCTTCACTGTATTAGCCACTGTCTATTATATTAGTATAGAATAAAGTAGTCATTTATAATGTTAGACGACTTCGTCTCCCGACTGCTTGCTCAGACCTGGTCATATTCCACACAGTTTATGTTGTTTGTACATTGTGTAAATTTATCCGCCGAGTGAAAAGTTACCGATATATCTTGATCGATTTCCATCTCAAAGATGAATTTGTCATCATTCCTGGAAACGGAAATGCACTCGCGTTTACACATTTTACACAGTTTGAGCCACTCTGATTTTGGTCAATTAACTTTTGACTGCTTAGCAATGCAGCCACGATTATTGATGGCATATCATGCAAAATTTGGATAGTCATCGGTTGTCTGAACCTTCCGCTTTTCCATACGCAATCTTAGTGATAGTCTCGCTGCCTGGCGTACATTAGGGTCATTATTGTTCAATACTGATAGATAAAATGACAGATGTTTAGCGTAGTACATTATACGTGGATTAATAAGGCCTACCCCTCCTGCTGACTTCGGAGTAGAGAAGAATGATCTTGTAGAAGGTGTATTCAAGCCAATCCAATGCCTAGCGTAGTTCACAATTCCATCAGATTTTCTTTCTGTGAAATGTAGATTTGGATAATAAAAGTTTAGCTTAGAGACACACATCACGATAACAGCTGATAACTTTGCCGATACCGGTAAAAGCGAAGAATCTATGTTTTCAATCGTTTCCTTGAATTCTACGATAAGATTGTTTATTTGTGCGTTATTGCACGAGTTTTCCATGTTTACATCAAACCCAAGATATGTGTAATTTTGATTTCGGTTACACATTGGTATTTGGGCGTTTTGAATGAATACCCTTGTGTCAACGGTCAGTGAATTCTTTTTTCCAGTTATTACCGATTCTCTGGCCATGGAGGATACCACACTTGCGATGTTTCACTTCTATCCCACCCGCGTTTATGAATGCGTCAGTCTTTGTAACTAAATCCCCCATTTCTTTTTCTGATGTTGCGACAAAGTCCACATCATCCACAGAGCCTTACACTAGATTCGGTGTACGGACCATACCATAGGGCATTTCCATCCATCGCAGCCATTTATCATTCCCTGGTCAAATGCAATCACGACCAAGGGCACCCTTGGATAATTCCTTTGTTTTGCTGAATACGTTGTTTAAGTACACCTGTAAGTACACGTACATACATACATACACCTGTAAGTACACATACATACATACATACATACATACATACATACATACATACATACATACGTACGTACGTACGTACGTACGTACGTACGTACGTACGTACGTACGTACGTACGTACGTACGTACGTACGTACGTACGTACGTACGTACGTACGTACGTACGTACGTAGGTACGTACGTACATACATACATACATACATACATGCATGCATGCATGCATGCATGCATGCATGCATGCATGCATGCATACATACATACATACATACATACATACATACATACATACATACATACATACATACATACATACATACATACATACATACATACATACATACATACATACATACATACATACATACATACATACATAGATGTAGGTCATTTTCCCCCACACTCATGACCTTAGTTTAATTAATCTAGAAAATTCTTAAGGTCACTCTCCTTCATGACCTTGAAGTCATGTTTAAACTTTCTGGAAATTCAATTAGTCACAAGTGGAGGTATTTTAGAGCAGTAATTTGCATATCGATAGAAGTTTCAGATTGTTCTTATATTCTCTTATATAACCATTTAAGTATAATTACTGGGGCGGCGCATTTTTAGTCAGACATTTGGGATCTTGTCACTTGCGTGTTACTTCAAGACTTTGGAATCTCCAGCAGTATTAATTTTAAGACTTTTCAAGACCTTCACAGCAGCGCTGGATTTATTCTGTAGACTTTGCGCAACCTCAAGCGTGCAAGCAGTCAAGGGATTGTTCACTTTGTCTCATTGTCTGAAGAAATAAAAATACATGGTTTCCACACCAACAATAGATGGTTATAACATTGTATGTGTAATACATGCTACATCCATTACGGTAGACCAATGACTGCAGTATTGGGATGGTACAAATACAGACTACCTGATTGCTTGACTGATTTCAGAACTATATATAGAGGAGCATAAATACAAGCTACCTAGATCGTTGAATGATGATCATAGCAGCAAGGTAGGATGAATATAGGCTACCTAAAACTTTTACTGATAGTTGGAGCATTAGGGTATTACAAATACAGGCTACTTTCAGATGAAATGCAGTATTGGGGTAGTATCACTACAGTCTACAGCCAAAACAAAAGTGACACAATGACACTGGTACATTCAGCGTCACTTTTAAAATACAGTAGTGACAATCATCTTTGGTGATGCTGCCTTGTACTGGTTACCAGAATGACTTTTGAGGCGCTGTCATATCATAGAAGGAATATTTTCATTTCATTTCCATTAATATGTTCTGTTCTGTTCAACACGCTTTAGTGAGAATGGCCCGGCATTCTAAACAAGTCAATGACAGAGACATCTTTCTGTGATAGAAAAAAATCCCTAGCAAGGGCCCTTAGGTGCCTAACGATATTTGTAATGCACACATCATCAACGTGAATGGGAACGCCGAAATGACCCTTTAATATCTGTAAAACTGACGTTGATTATTGCCAATGAAATGAGCGTTTCTGAAGAAGTGTTAAACTCATTCAAACGCGCTGAACGGACATGTTAGGAGGAAATATACTTTAAAATTTGTAACATAGTAGTGGTTAATACGAACATCATTTAAGAACGACATTTATGAGTGTTTATACTTTTTTCGGGATATTATTTTATATTCCCCTGACTGGCTCCAATCTTCAGCTGTGTCATTGTTGACATGTATAGCCATACCCGTCTTAGAGTTACTGTCCAAGAAAGATTTGACAAACTTATTCGGTATTTGAACTGCCAATTTAACAGTGATAATCAGCAAACAAAAACAACAATTATTGTATGATCGTCAATAGATACAGAATGCACATTCTATGACTTGTTAGCTTTGTGTTAGTTAACAGGATTGGCGTATTATCTCCAGATGTCAATGAACCTGGCCATGGAGGCAGTGCTCTTGGGAGAAGCCCAAGATGTCAGTTGTATATTTAAGGAAGATGCGCCTCGGGAATTAGATATTCAGAGTCTCAAACTTTTACAATTCTTTTCTGATATACAACTTGTTGGATTCATTTTAAAGCTCTTGGTCTAAAAAAAATTCACCGGATTAGTTTTTCGAAATTCGAAAATTGTATTTTTCCAGACCGAGGTAACACAGGGATTACGGCCAATTTGAATTTTAAAAAATCGGTAAATATTTGGTTATTTGTTTCTCAAGTACAAAATTTGCACCGTGACCCCCAGATTTGTATTCTTGATTTTTAAAGAGTATGATTGCCAGATTCTTTAAAGAAATTTTGAGCAAGCGTTTCAGTCTTTCGCTTTCAAAGCGCACTACTACTTTAAGTTTACCCGTACATTTGCATATTAAATGAACTTTGTAATTAGGTATATAACTCTGAAATTACGGCACTCAAGTCAGTGAAATCTGGTACAGATATTGATCTGATAAATATCTAATTGTACTGACAAGCATTTGGCAGTGTCAAGTTAATAAATAGCTCATTTGCATATTTTATGAAGTTTTGTAATTATTCATATAACTCCGAAATAACTGCACCAAATGTGATGGAATCTGCTGCAGATACTGATCCGACAGATATCTGATTGTGGTGTAAAGCATTTAGTTGTGTGGAGATAATTAAGGGTTCATTTGCATATTTAATGAACTTTGGAATTAGTGATATTACTAAAAATTACAGCATTAAATTTGATGAAACTTGCTAGAGACATTGATCTGAATAATATTTAATTGTGCTATGAAACATTGAATAGTGTCAAGTTAGTTAAGGGCTTGTTTGCATAGTCAATGAACTTTGTAATTAGTTATATTACTCTAAAATTACAGCATTAAAAAAAACGAAACGTGCTACAAATGTTGATCTGATGGATATCTAGTTTTCCCATGAAGCATTGAGCAGTATCAAGCTAACAACAGCTAATTTGCATATTAAATAAAGTTTTGTAATTAGTGATTAAATTCTGAGAGTACTATGCGAAATTGATAAGACATACATATAGTGATGTAACAGATATCTGATTGTTCTGTGAAGAGTACTGTTGTAAAACACGTAAGCACAGTTAGTTCACATCTGGTATATAATTTCTAAGCATTCCCACTGATATGCTCATCATACATGAAGTATTAATACAACAGTTTGGATACCATTTTATTAAAATTTTGTGCAGCCATGGTAGCCATCGTTAACTCTTGATATAATAATCTGATGTACTTCCCACACAAGGGATGGATGTACCACTACATCATTTTTTATTCAATCGGTATCGCCATGGTTACATTTATTGCTGTATATTTAATACTAGAATAAAACTAAGCACCACGTCGTCGCTCTGTTAATATATGTTTCTACGATAACATTTGTGGAAAGGGACATTCACTATAGCCTTTTAAATATGTTCACTTGTTGTTCTGGAAACCATGCATTTTCTAATTCTTCAGCATAGTGAAGATCTAAAAATATATTATTATTCTTATTCGGCAATTTGGCGAGCTGTATATGTAAAATTAAATCGTTGACGAGTTTAAGATAGATTTAGAGTTAAGTTTTCGACAAAAAATTGAAGAAAGGTATAGCGACGCGCTGACCATCAACGTTCATTGATGGGCACGTGTTTATTCGAACAAAGGAATTCCATGAAGTTCAATCATAAAATAATGTAATACGCCTTGTTTAAGTATATAAGACAAAACGAGTGAATTTCCTCTGTATCTGTATGCTAACGTATACTTCCATGTATTGTGAACAATACAGGATATTTAAATTAACAGGAAAAACAGATGAAAATAAGAAATCTTGCTCGTTGTACGTTCCAATGTATTCATCGATACCAATGTACATTCAATGACTTCATTATGGTAACATTCATCCGACAAAAAAATTTGGAAATAAATTTCGAATCAAGTACATGAGGAATTAGATATACCAAACAGCAATGTGGTACAGATAATTTAGCGAATTTGCTCAACATCGTGTAAGTCACCCTTGTGATTTAGACAGGTCACAGTTCGCCGGGCTGCACTAACTTGTCCCATTCGAGGTGATGTACTCAACTTTGTTCTTTTGCGGCCGACTCAAGGTGTTTCTTGTGGCGCGTTTGAGCCGCCAAAAGGTTAAACAGTTTCCTATGTAGGTGAATTTTTGGAAGACTGTTAATTGGTCACCGACTTTGTGACCCAATTCATTTATTTCACAGATATGAATATGTTAACCATTTTAAGTAAACATATTTTATGCGAAAGTTTATTGGTCACCAATTTTGTAACCCAATCTATGTATCTCACCTTTACAGCTTTATCGCAGGTACGAGCAGGTTAGTTACTAACACGATTGGAACTAATTCAGGATAACTGGATAGTAAGATGTCGGGTTAATCTTCAAATGTAAGCTCGTCTGCTTCTCTTTTTAAGTCACACATCTGTTTTTATGAGTAATTTGTAATATTGCAACATTCAGCTATAAGTCACCTAACACTTTTGAGAAATTTAAAAAATATGAAGATCCAATTATCCCAAATCGTTCCAATCGTGTTTACTGTAAAGGTAAAAAGTTTGACATGTGTCTTAGTATATTTACCATCATTTTGTGGCTTACATGATGTATTCCACAGTCGCAGCTTTTCATGAAACAGTCACCAATTTCCTGGCCCATTTTAATCCCAAAAATACACCAGTTCGGTATTATTTATTTTCATCAATGGTTGCAGCTATCCAGAGCATTACATCACCACCGGTGATGTGGGGCCTTGGCCAGAGGTTACGGCGTTTGCTAAAGATAAGTTTCAATAACGGGTTTATTAGACATATGTAATAAACGTTTTCATTTAAACTGAAGCTATCATCACTAAGACAATTGCTGTGCTGTTGCATGTTTTGGTTTTATGATATTAATTGATTACATTATGCTTGTAAAAGGTTGAATCTTTCTTCATCGGCAGTGGAATTCATAATGTCGTAGAGTCATCAGGGAAAGTTCTAAAGATTTAAATTATTTAACAGGCTGTAGGTTCGAGGCCCAAGGTCCGTGAAATACGCAATGACGTGCTTTATTTTTATTGAAAGGATAGTAAAATAATTTCTGCTGTGTTCAAGCTTACTTTGCTGAGCTACTACCCGGTTAAACATAACCCTTTTTTGTTTCAAAATGCGTGCTGATAGCCTTAGTCATGGATGGAGAGCCTCATGATCTTGGTTTTACAACGACGACATATTATAATCTTCAATTAAGTCATGATACTACACGTATCATTAACAAAGAAGTCCTACCGCCGACGTAAGAAATTTAAAATATTCCTGACCATAGTACAATCGGTGAAATATGGTAAAATAGTTTTGCCTGTCTATATTCCTTTAAGTCTGGATAAACACGAATTGTACGGCATACACGCAAAGACAATATAAACAGCAACTTGTCCATCTCATAATAGCAACAAACCATAACGTATCCAGAACATAATTTCTTACCCTCTATTGAGGAAACCAAGTGTTAATCTTAACAAAGGACGTTAAATCATAGATACTCGAATTGAGAGCTTATATGGTAGACTAACGCCTACGGCATTTAAGTTGTAGGAATACAAAGGCGACCTCAACGGTTAAAGTAATCAGTCAAAAAGGTACATGCAGCTACAAGTTTGACCACCAATCACAATTACCGTCGATTTCGCTGGAATAGCAGTAGTCTTCAGAATTACCATTTATTAAAACATCATTAGATGGATATCATAATAGGAACATGTTCAATCGGAATCGCGTTTTGCTCAACATAGCAGTTCAATGAAAACAACTACAGCAACCTTGGTTAGAAAAAAAAAGCAGAGCAAGGGGGCCCTTTCTTATTCAAGGTGTTTTTGTACAGTATAAATTGCAAATAAAAACCGAGAGATGGCGTTTTAATAACGGAAACATCCCTCTAACCACAGAATTCATAAGGCACATTGAATGCATTCAAAATATTTGATCAGAAATTAGTGAAAAACTAGTACAAAATTTTAAATCATATTACAGTAAGGATGAACATTGCTGTAAGGCAAAGTGTCTGCGCCTTCATACAATATCCACTTATATCCATCAATTTTTAAGTTCACTCTCAGTTGCTACAACGTTTAGTAAACGTGTATCCTATACAGCTATGTCACCATTGATATGTCCTAGAATTTTCATGTACATTCGCGAGAAATTGCTAGGCAAACTGTAGCTTAAAAAGCCTCCCATCTGACGTCTTTGTTTTAATTCAAAGAAGACGCTTAAAACAACGGAGTTTATTGTATTGAGTTATTGAACTTAGCAGTGTTGTTTTTTCCGCATTGTTTCTATTCATTTCACGGGATAGGCATGTAATATCTGCACTGATTAATTTACCACTTCATGATTTCTTATGTTGTCATGCCAAGCACACAACAACATCCACCTTTACAAGTGTAAAAAAGATGTAACATTAGTAATGACAGAAATTATGACATAACTGTGAAAGTCTCGCATATTTGGTCTTCAATATAAAAAGCAACTATCGACTTAAGGGGGCGCTGCATCTTACAAAGCGTATTTTGCTCTAAAATTACTCTTTTGCAAATATTCGTTCAATTTTAATTAATATGTTAACCAAATATCAAAATATTGTTTGGGTTAACCTTTTAGCTGGTCAATCAGTCGTAAGTTGTGTGATAAAGAAGTATTAATATATGCAAATGTATGCAAATCACCCAATTTCTTGGCTTCTTTTTCCTCCCAATTTCAAATGTCCCAAAAATTTAACTCCACTCTGGCAGGGTTAAATTTTCTGAAATTTTCACATTGTGTTCCCTAAACAGTATATTACAAAAATAGTTTTGGCGATAAAGTTCTTACATTTTGAAGAAGAGGCATTTTAGTTTTGCTAATCATGATTTTAATCTCTTTTTTGAGTGTCGGTCTTTTCAACCTTTGTCATTTTAGAATGAGGATAGATAATGCAAAATAAAATAATCATTTTTCCTACATATAATCTTCTTTCAAGTGACATATTACATTTCAGAAAATAGCGTAAAGTTTTTGACTTACATTAATTTTTATCATTGATACCAAAATTCAGTTGTTTTATCCCAAATATACACCCACTTCATCCTTCGAGTGAACTACTGCCACCACACTAAACTTTAGAGTCTCTGCTTTTTGAAAATATACAGTATGAGGGGAATTTATTGTCAGCTTTGAAAAAGACTGTGTTCGCAACATGCAGTTCAACCTTCAAGTAGAATGTTTGCAATATTCATGCCATAAGCCAAGTAAATACATTTCATGGAAAACATTACGGATCTCCTAATGAAGGTATGATCACTGTATCAATATAAATGATAGTCATTTATTCATAAGCAATACATATTCGTCAAACTATAAAAAATATACTATTTTTTATAAAATCTCAATGTTGGCACAGTGAGAAGATACTTATCAAATTTTAGAGCCAACACCGAAAAAGAACTTTCAATGACAAAATGTGAGACTGGGAGGACTCTAGAAATGTCAATGTTAAAAAAAACACTACATTCAAACTAAAGTGAAAAAGTTCTCCCCCAAAATCTGAAAATGAACATCACTCCTTTCATTGCGACCAGAGGTAGTTACGCAGAGCCTTTCGATGATAACGTAAGGCAACAGAGCAAACACAAACTAATAACTGTCCCAAAACGTCGAGTTATAGTCATTATTCTGCGGTCTACATTCAGGTTTGAGCCACTCCATTAAATGCAACCACAACTATGCCACACACGATAAAGACATTGAAAATCTGTATGCTTTACTTTAAAACACGTTGGCGTTTTAGGTAGAAAAACTGTAAATCCATTGAACAGTACGGTCGAAAATTAAATCGTGGTAGAACATCTGTACGTTGATCTGATGATGAGTGTAACCAAAATGGTAAAATGACATTCTGTATTACAATACATTGGCTATAAATTCGAAAAACACCAACTAAAATATACTACAGAGAAGATGCATATATTTATCGAATTAAAGATAATCCCGAGGAAGTCAGAGTTCAATGTACGTTGTTACGACAGGTTTATCGTCATTAAGACAGGAGAGTAACGACAATCGAAACTCGACAGTGTTAATAACTTTGAATGAATGTTTAATCGCAAAAACACAAAAAGTAACATCATTATATATCATTCATTTCAAGATTTTCACTTTTCCCAAATCTCACAAAGCTCCTTTCTATATAAAGGTGATAAATTGGACACAAGATAAATCTAAAAATATGACACTTCACTATAAACACCCACTAAAATATGAAAACTGCAATTTCACCCCGAAGCCCTCACACGTGGTGTTATGATTTAACTGTGGAGTAACGTTATTGAGTTACAGAGTTGCCATCATGGCACCAACAGTATATGAATGCATCGTGAAGTAAGCACAAGTCGATGCCATGATGAATTTTATTTGATATTGTATCGCTTTTTTGGTAACTAAAACACGATTGGAACTAATTTGGGATAATTGGATGGTGAAGTAATATCGAATTAATCAGAAAATGTAAGCTCATCGCTTTCCCTTTTAAGTTATACTCTTTTATGTCAAGCGTTGAATTATATTTACACTGCTACCCCGTTTATGATACATTTGGATACCTTTCGGTTAAATGTGCCTGGCCAAAATTATATTGAAATATTCCAAATGTTGTGAAATATGCCCTTCGCTTAAATGTTTTCTTCGCATCTGTTCTACCTGTAGAGGGAATCATTCAAACTCACTTTCTACATAAAATCAGGCACGCTGGACATTTTATAGATGTATTTCAACAAGTCAACTTTCGTTTTTCTGTAAGCTCTCGATGCAATGAATCAACAGATTGATAACATTGTGTTTCCTCCTTTCTCTACATTCAGACTGTTTTATTTTTGGCCCTTGACATAAAAATAATTAGTTGTGAATTAAGCCATTTCCTAAGTTGCTGTAAAATTTGTACCGATTTGGAAACGTCATTTTCACTCAGTGTATTCATACGACTGATCGACCTGTCTCAGCTTCCACGTCATTTGGTTGAAATTTGAATGAAAATGCAAATAAGTGTAATTTCAGAGATTCTGAAACACCTTCGACCACCAATATTTCAAGCTAGTGGAAGGTATTTAAGTATGTGATACATGGTTGGTCCAGATGTGGGGTCGAAGAACATTGGATTTATAGGGGTCTATCAACTGAACGGTGACGAAAGTTGACACATGCAGAAGTGATAGGCGGCTGTGAAGATGGGAGGTGTGTATGCATTCCTTTTATTATAATTCTCCTTGCAGAGTAAAGTTGGTATGGCTTACATCCCATGATGAAAGGAAGTTCTATTTATGCGGTGTGGATGGTAAATCGTTACTACAATCAAATTCATCAGAATGTCTACTGCTGGTAATTCATTACCTTTTAGAATTCCTTGGTTCAAGAGACACCATTTCCTCTTTTGGAAACTTTTGAATATAGGAGATGTACACTCTACGGCAGAATGCATCGAGGCACTCAGACCACGCATCACTGGCCTACTGCTTCTTTAAATTGTATTGAAATCTATAAAAAATGTAATTCTATCGTCGTTTTTTAGGTATTGTATGAGTTCGACTACACGTGTCGACTGCATACGGATTTTTTTCGTTCTTTCATTTTCTCATTGAGAAACTAGCGTACAGTTTTAACGAGCAATTTATAAAAAACTTTTTTTATCTCGGATTATGTATTCCCTAATATTCTGAACATACTTTAGAAACACAAAAAACTGGTAATTGTGAAGCAAAAGGACAGAATGTATTTCTCGTGACTTAAAAATGTCTTGAAAGTGTAATAATTTAATGTTTTGCCAATTTTTTTCGCTTTTCTATGTAAAATACAGTTCGACAATTTATCGGCGTCTGTTTACTGGCAACGATTGTGATGATTATTTCGCAATACTACATATCAATTTGGAACAAGCTCGGAGAAAAGATTCATGGTGCGCCACAAACCTGTCAACTACCGCCATTTCCATCTCCAAGTCCATTCCAAAAACAAACCGGAGCGACTTTTGACGGCAAAAGGTTATCTATGGCAGCCTCTGGCACTTCAAAGAGCTTAAAAAATGGTGCATCGTCTAAAACAACTGGCGTGACTCCCAGTGACGTCAAGACACGTTTGCTGATAATGGGGCGCATGTCTTCAGCTTCTTCCGCGACTGCAAGGCTCTTTTCTCTACGAGAAGATGTTTTCTATCTCGGAGAACCGGGACATATGATGTTCAAAATGATCTTTCGTAAAAACGTCCATATTGATAGCGCAGATTACGTTGACGAAATGCAGCAACAACTGTGTCAATTTCTAGGAGATATGTTTAACTGTAATTTTTCTTCTCATGGGTACTTTGTGGATATTCTGAATCGAGTGAAACTTTACAGAGGAAAGGGTAGCTTACAAAAATTAAATTATCCAATAACTGAGTCTGTGCTTACAAAGTTCTGT
Source organism: Ptychodera flava (assembly GCF_041260155.1). Taxonomy (NCBI): domain Eukaryota; kingdom Metazoa; phylum Hemichordata; class Enteropneusta; family Ptychoderidae; genus Ptychodera; species Ptychodera flava. The sequence goes on from NW_027248297.1 coordinate 46,665, forward strand.
CGATCAAAATCTCACATCATATCTAAGTACTTCGCTTCAGTGAAAACTATGGAAAGCCGTTGGGGACCCCTCGGTGAAAACTCTTTCCCCATTGAAAATACATAGGTAGAAAACAAAAAAGTTTTCCGTCGAAATATACAAAAAAATATCATCCGGCTACAACATAACTTTTAACGGCGCCATCAACTTCAAAGGCGACAACAACAACTCAAACAACATTATGTTGCGACAACAAAATATCAGTCAGCGACGACATTTCTAACACCAAGCAACCTGACCTGAATTAACACTGCCCGCAGCGGTAACAATCTATGAGGCACTTAGTGAGATGTCGAATGATAACGTTGGCGGCGAATTCCTAACTGCGATTGCGGAAAAACAAAAGCTCCTGCGGACGCGAAATCTCTTGCTGCTCATAATCAACATACGGACGCAGAAACTCTATGATAACGATTCCGCACTGAACTGCCATCGCGAAATCTTATCGTCTTTTGCCGTCGCAAAATCTCTACTCGCTCATTACCAGTAGACGCTGTTAATATGAAACCTATAGAAACCGGTACGGAAACTTCATATACTCGCATTGCGGTGTGGACAAAACTTACAACGTACAGACGTTGTGGAAAAAACTACAAGTTAATGCTACGACAAACTCTACTGTGGTTGCACACTGTCTGTTGCAAACACGGATGATGCGGAAAAAATATCATATGCAATTGTTATGGTGCGGAAAAACAATTACTGAGTACCTGCGGTGCGACAAACTAGTTCGTTCTGGTTCGACAAAACAAGCTTGCCAGCGATCGTTGTGCGGAAAAAAGTAATATGCAAATGAGGAGTCAGTTCTGGTGCGGAAAAAAAGTAGTATGCAAATGAGGAGTCAGCAGTTCTGGTGCGGAAAAAAAGTAGTATGCAAATGAGGAGTCAGTTCTGGTGCGGAAAAAAAGTAGTATGCAAATGAGGAGTCAGCAGTTCTGGTGCGGAAAAAAAGTAGTATGCAAATGAGGAGTCAGTTCTGGTGCGGAAAAAAAGTAGTATGCAAATGAGGAGTCAGTTCTGGTGCGGAAAAAAAAACGATATGCAAATGAGCAGTTTGTGCAGTGCGCAAAAAAACTAGTTCGTTCTGATGCGACAAAACAGTATGCTGATCAAGACCTTGTGCGGAAAAAACTAAGATGCAAATGAGGACTATGTTCTGGTGCGGAAAAAAAAGAATATGCAAATGGAGAGTACTTTCGGTGCGACGACAAACTAAGTTAGTACGTTCTTCTTTTATAAATAGTAGAGTAAGACTGTGCCGGGCCTTTTCTACGGTCACAAGTCGCTTGCAGTTGCTATAGATTTTTTGTTGGAAAAGATAGACTCACCCCGTCGCTTGGCTTTTCAGTTTCCTTTTCCCCCTTGAATGTACTGTTTATTTTATATTTATATGCCCACAGATTTGGAGCAAGCCAAGTAAAACGAGTCTTTATTATATTACTTAACACTGAACACGTATTCCACGCAATTGTGTCCTCGTTTACGGTGTATGTTATTTTAAGTGTGGCCAAGGAGAGTCCACACTGATGGTCAAGTTGTCAAACTGAAACGATTTTATGAAGCCTCTGCTTATAAATAACTTGAAACATCTAGTACAGGGTGACATGACATATTTTTGCAACGCATCGACGCCCACTGACATTCGTGAATGATTAGAATCTGTAAACACTGTCTCACAATGTGGTATAGGGATCACTTGAACACATGTACACTATCACAAATAATTGAGTGACAAACACGGATTATTACTGAGTGATAGTAGCCTACATATACGGTTGTGGGTTATGTGAAACTTTAAACACTGTGAACGATACCCAAAATATAAAAATTTCCAGAGCACAAATTTGCTGAAAACCCCAATACAATCATTATGGTCTAATCTCAGTGGTTTATAGTTGACCCCGTGCACTTTGAGTGTGAATGGAGAACGGACCGGTCGACCATGATACCGCCTGATATGGCCTTGGCTGTTCAAAGGTCAAACTATTGAGGCGCAACCATGTTCTATAAAATTAATCCTCGTTCTACCATGCTCCATAGACAAACTATAGAAATAAAATACAACTTGGGAGAAAGAGGATTATCATATTTCAAGCAAACTGTCACTAGATGAAACCAGTAATCAGGTGACGGTTTGTTTGCATTGATTGAGTGGAATGCCTTCGGCTTGAACACAATTTAATAGTATACAAATGTGAAAAATCTCAGATTATGTGAATACATTAACATTTGTGGGTTATATGAAACCTTTAGGTACTGTGCACGATACCTGAGGTATAAAAATGTGGAATAAATTTGAACATAGAAAACAATTCAATCGTTTGACCTATATTCTCATTAGTTAGCTGACCCATGAACTTTGACCGTGCGTCATCAGAATATTGGGGAAGCGCCCATGGTTTTTCTCCAGATGACATTACACTCAGTCACGTGAGTCACTCAACAGGCCTGCCTTTCTTCGCTTTTCGATATTTATGACGGTGTCGAGGCGTCAATATGATTACAGAAGGTAAGACATCCTACCATTGTGTTTATAAATTGATTGACTGACCTGCCATTTTATGACACCCGGGATATGACACCAATAGTATAATGATGAAGACAAGGGCGCCCGTGGGAGGGGAAGCTCTCCACCCTCAGTACTCAAACACACTATGGGGGAACTAATTATTTAAGGCGGAAAAAATGCTTTGATATGAATAAGTGTTGTTTTAATTACGTTGTGTAGGGATGTTCGATGTGTGCAGAGTACCGGGTACACCTTCCATTGCTCTAGCAAACTGCTCAGCCAGAGGCGCCAGTTGGGTGTAGAATTGAATCAGTCTTTGCTCTACGCAAAGACTGATTAAATTGTTGGTTTATTTTTAATACACGATCTTTTCCGATTGTGACGGCTCCAGGACATTGTGCGTTCATTATACTTCCCCCTGGTACGGATAATGCTAACTCATTGTAGCGTACATCAGGGTGAGGGTGGGGTTGTACATCTTACGGTAACATTTCAATGTTTACCGAAATACATGCACGATACAATAAAATGGAAATAGGGCTGAACCATGGATGCGGGAAGGGGTGAAGAATAGAATGGTTGATGTGCACATGTTACTTGCATTTCACAGTTTCATATATTTTGTTTCAATTTTTCCCTGAAATATAGACGAAGAAGATCAAAAAAATTGTATTTTTCATATGGATATTCACAGAAATTGATATATTACTTGATGGTGAAGTATCATGGCTTTTCGTTGAGGTAGGCTCTCTATGAAACTTTTTTATTGCATTTTTGGAAACATCTTTGGTTTTTACTTGCCTGTGTGTTTCTTGGAACTTGACTAAGTTTGGTTTAATTTTTGTTATTCAAATTTTAGAGATTATGTGACAGTGATAATTTAGCCTTGGTACGGCCAAGTCATTGGGGCCAACTATACGTATTGTATGAAGTATTGCAGTTTTGTTGCCATATATATCGGACAGACTTCAATGCCAATCATCAATATTCAGAGATATCTCTCGAGCATTACTGCTGCTTTTAGTGTTGTCATTTGTCTGTGATACTGTTCTTGTGTAAAGATTTACATGTTGAAAATTTCTGTTGTCATTTAACAAGCATCAATGTTGAATTTTGTTTTAAAATAGCTTTGTTGATTTTTAAAGACTTATTGTAGATATCATACATTTTTAGCTCATATTTGGTTTTATATATAAATACCAAAAGAGCTTATATGATGAGTCTGAGTGGCGTCGATGTCTGTATATTTGTGGGTATGTGCGGATGTATGTCCGTCACACACAAAGGCTCCCATACCGCCAAAGCTACCATCTCAGTATTTGGTGTACAGGTAGATGTAGGGGTTGAGATGTGAATTTGTTCAAATGAACATACAATTGTCAAAAATGTGCAAATGAGGTAAGAAAAAGGGAATTTCTGCATGTGTGCAGGAGTGACAGGCAAACTCCACTTATCTTGAGTCATTTCCTGTCATTGTTTATGAACTGTTACATATTAACAGAACTGCCCAAACCATAGACAGTAGAGGGGAGGAAGACCTTCAGTAGAGGGGAGTTGTTTATGAACTGTTACATATTAACACAACTTCCCAAACCATAGACAGTAGAGGGGAGGAAGACCGTCAGTAGAGGGGAGTTGTTTATGAACTGTTACATATTAACAGAACTCTCCAAACCATAGACAGTAGAGGGGAGGAAGACCGTCAGTAGAGGGGAGGAAGAGCGTCTATGGTCAAACTAAGAGGGGCTAACTGCTCTTCAGCTATGCATGTTGCTAAAGTTGACCTCCAGTACCTAAAATTTCAGACCTTCATTACTTTTGTCATTCTTGTTTTTCTGGTTTAAATATTTCTTGTTGTTTTTCTGGTTGTACTGTGCAGAAATCATTGTCATTACATCAACGTAGAATTTTCCTGCGCTGAACAGATAGAAACAACATTTATTGTTGATCTTTGTTAACCCACACTGGTATGTACCAATTCTGATCAAATTTGAGCGACACTGTATAATTGCGGTATTTTTTCATTAACGTTAGGTTTTCATATTTCAAGAGGAAAGTATTGTCACGGCTTGACCTTTATCGTAGAGGGCCTAGAGCTTTGTCCCCGTTTGACGACATATTATGTGCTATACTGGTAAGTGTTGCGGACTGTATCCTCAACAGATTATGGTACAATACAGTTACATACAATATTATGCATTAGGAAGCCTGATGAAAGCTAAAGGACTGTCTCATTGTATACTTATGGATTGGGTAATCTAGGATGTGGTTTAAGCATCTGGAGAATGGGATTTTGGTAGCCTTCAAAGATGTAAAGATAACCTAAATTAATAACATGATTTACTACAATTGGGATATTGCTCCAGCTTTCACCTACACTATTTACATATTTTTCCAGGAAACCACTGCTTTGCAAATTGTTTCTAATATGCCCGCTTATAGCATGTTAAATTTAGACTCAGATGAATTCACTTTGTTGTTGATATGGACGGGACAAATATGCAACACCTTTGAAGATTTAAAGGTGCATTATAACATATGGCACAAAAAGTTATGATGTGGAATTACAATGCTTCTATGTACATAACATCAGTCATGCTGTTCCTATGTTTACAGGTTGAACTCAATACTGGATCTGCTTGCATTGTGGGTGCCAACGAGATGCTCGCAATACTACGAACAAAACATCATTTGAAAGTGACAAGGTGAACTAACTACTACTGCTTGTACAGTGTACACTGCTTTATGTCAATAATTAGACTTATGTTTACAATGGCGGTCATTACATTTGTGCACATTACAGTACCACCGGAAATCCATAATCAACGCAATACAGGTGCACATGCAGCTACAAAAATATTGACAGCTGAACATGAACATCATATTTTTGTTTTGCAGACTTCATATTTTCTCTTAGGTTGTAAGTGCCAGACTGTACATTGCTGCAAATTTAGGATTGCTTGCGAATTATCGTGTAAATTTAGGAACAAAGTACTAAACATAATATGCTACCAACCCAATATAAAGTTTTAGTTCATGACCACATTTTTTCTCCATTAGAAATTATGCATTCAACAATTATGAGGGAAGGGTCATAAGTCATAATACCCTGATTTGCAGTTACTATCCTAATCAGCATAAAATTTTATTTCAGAAGTTTTAAAGATGCCCTCCATTTCATTATAAGGCCACAGTTTCATCGTTACAACTTTGCATAATTCACAGAGTTGCTAGGAAATTCTTACCTTTTAGACACCTTGTACGAGATATTCTAAGAATAGTTGACCCAGCCAGAGTCAAGGATCGTCGCCGTCACCGCCTTATTCGCCGACAGTACAGATGCAAAGGCCCAAATTATGTGTGGCACATTGGTACGTTTATGCATTAACATATTGGCAGCCTGTAGTTAGCCATCTCCATACACTGGTGTGTATACTTTATTTATAAGAATGGTCGTGGCTTAGACTCCTACAAGTTTCACAAGGTCAAATTAGCATAAATGTATTTTACAGACAAGTGGGTTGCAGAACACAATGGGCTATTTATCTCTGGTCCCTATGCTCCACGATCACGATTGGTTATGATAAGGCCAGAGATGTGGAGCCATCAATTTGTATCAGATATAAAGTCAAGTATACTCTTTTCAGTTTCAAGTGCGAGTCCTTCTTCAACGACAACTTCTTTCCCTTCCTTGTGATTTTGCAGACGGATATGATAAATTGTCTCCCTATGGATTGGCTATTCATGGCTGTATTGATGGTAGGTTTTCTTATGTTATCAGATACATTGCTTATGCCATATACTGCAACTTTAGACAATGTTTTGAATGATTTTGCATGCAATTACATGCCATATATGATCAAATCAGACCTACAGGACATTTCATATTCTGTAAAGATTCCATCGTATGATGACATTGGAAATACGAATGCACCAACAGGGGAATGTACTTAATACCTTTATAATGACATACCCTTTTTCAGATTTTCGCGCAAAGTGCTTTGGTTGAGAGTCGGTGTGTCTAACCACGACCCAAAGAAAGTGGCAGCGTATTCATTGAAACAGTGAAGGATTTGGAAGGTGATGTGATATATGTTTTCTAACCTGATACTTTCTGCAATAGCCTCACACCTGAATAATTATAAAATGTTTAACTTCAATAGAAATGACATTAAATATTTTTTCTACATGTCAAAAACCTTGATTAATACATCAACTAGAAATAAATCAAAGTACCAGTGTTGAATCTTAAGAAAGTGTCTGGTCACTCAATTTGTCTTATTTTAATAGTATGATAATGCGACATATGACGAAGACAATTATGAAACTGGAAAAAAAGTAGCTTCATCATGGAGCTTTCATAATTGGACAGATTGTTCCTTAACGGATACCAATCTCTCTACATTTGTTCTATGCAGGTTGTCCAAGGATAATACGTGCTGATCATGGAACAGAAACTGGGAAAATTATGGCAATGCAAGATATTTTAAGAGCTAATGGTGATGATGTTTTCTAACAATAGTTACTGGTATGGTCCATCAACGTCTAATCAGGTAGGGAACTCACTATGTCTTTCTCTCTGTCTCTGTGTCTCTGTCTGTCTGTCTGTCTGTCTCTTCCCGTCTTTCTATTCGAAAAAAGTACCACAGCTGACAGTGGCATACTTACATTTTATTTCTTAAGCTAAGTCACACATCGTACTACTCCTAGGCACAAGGTCAACACTTTACTTGTTTTTTTTTGTATCTGTTGGGATTGCTTGATCCTTGTCTGAAATTTTCAGACAATAACATACATCTATAAATGGAACTAGTCAAAAATTTGTAAAATGTTTCATTTTCTGTATATTTTACAGCGTATTGAACGTTGGTGGGGTATTTTGAGAATGAAGAGTTCAGACTGGTGGATCGATCACTTCAAGGTATGTTAGAGTTTGAGAAACAAATAATTTACTGTAACCGTGCTAACACCGCATTGTTTCAGTATCTATTCATTATTGAAATAACAATCATCAAATCGTAATAATATATGTATATCCATTTTTTTGCAGGCCTTGGTAGCAATAGGCCTTTTACAGTTAGGTGATCCTTTACACATGTGAGTAATGTATTATTATAATATTGCACCTGTTTATTTCGCAAAGGTATTTTGAAAGTGAAAGGTTTTACAGCAAGGGGATTACATTTGTGGCTTTTATTTTTCCCAATACTTAGTCCTGAATTTCACATCAAACACACGCTGTTTAACTGCTCTTCAAACCATCTACATATAATACTGACATGGATGGTATTCAGTACGTTAAAGCATGGGTAACAATGAGCTCGTGATTGTTCGCTGACCAAGATTGATCGTCAATTTAATTACTTTGACCTTTTGAGATGCATGGCATGCTACTGCATTAACTTGTACATGCATTACATTGATAAAGCATGCTTTTGTCCTAGGTAGATGCCATATTGTGTCACACCATTGACACACAAAGCAAATGTACCAGGCATAAATGCATCATAACTCATCTAGTTAAGTCACAGTTTCTGATGTTTCTGATACTTTTCAGTTTGGCTATACAATTCTGTTATATGAATGTACTTCAAAATGAACTGAACGATATTGTGGATAGATGGAATCATCATAGGATAAGAAGACAGAAAATGGGAGACTGTGTTTCAGGAATTCCTGACATACTCTTTTCATGTCCGGAACTCCAGGGTATGATATCAGTGTTTTGATCTTACTGAATCTTTTTCAAGTTTTTTAAACTACTATAGACAGTAGTCTATAGTAGGTATTAGGATGGGTATCCGTCCGGCGTCAGTCTGTATGTATGTCTGTATGTCTGTATGTATGTATGTATGTATGTATGTATGTATGTATGTATGTATGTATGTATGTATGTATGTATGTATGTATGTATGTATGTATGTATTATGTATGTATGTATGTATGTATGTATGTATGTATGTATATCCGTCCGTTTGTGAAGATGTCGGCCCATTCAAATATCTGGAGAACTGCAGTACTTACAGATTTGATATTATTTTGTGTAGATGCAAAACATGAGTATGAGAAACTATCTATTTTATTTTTGATATTGTAGAAGATATGCAAATTAGCAATTAAAAGGGCGTTATTGATAAAAAACCTTCTTCATCATAACCGCCGGTCAGACACCTGTGATATTTGGTATACAGGTCCCTGGGGATAACCCAACTCAAATCGTTATGAAATATGCAATCTGTATTATTAAGGAGTTTGTTTGTCATTTTTGGGTCAAACATTCATTTCATCAAAACGCTTGTCTGACAGCTTTGATGTTTGGTATACAGGTTCATAGGGATGATCATATATGATATATTCAAATGATGATGAAATCTACAAATTTGTATTTTGGGGAAAGTTTTGCCATTTATAGTCAAAAAAATTATTTATCCAAAAGTAGTCATCTGATGGTTGTGATATTTGGTATGTAGGTTCTTACAGATTAACAAAATATGATATATTGAAATTATCATGAAGTCTGTAATTTTGTATTTTTCAGCTGATTTTGCCAATTTTGGTCATGTCATCCTGAAATGAGCTACAAAGGTATCCACCTTTGTCATTAACACATGTGTCACAAAAAGCTATTCTCTATGCATGACACAGCGGAGCTCTGTCGACTGTTAGGCCACTTGTTTTTCAAGACCGCTGGTCCGACAGCTTTAATATTTGGTATACAGGTCCCTACGATGACCTTAGTAAGATAATTTCAAAAAGTCAGGAAATACTTAATTTTTTATCCATGTCTATAGCAGCTTAAGGGACATTGGCCCTATGTTTATTATATTTTATGTTCAAGCTAAAATTATATGATTATACCTGAGTTATGCAAAATATGGGTTTTCAGTAAATCATAAGAACAGAATAATGCACAGGATGCAACAATATAACGTTTCATCTTATTCTTATTCTTCTTCAGGCGTTCCGAAGTGTGTGAACTATATACATGAAATTGATGTCAACTCAGAAGTGTTCAACTTTTGTCAATCTCAGTGTAACTTTCAAAATAATGGAAATGAAGACTTTGGACGGTTAGCAAGAAATATATGCCAACTGAAAGGCTGGAACCCCCTCCCACCACAGCAGTAGAAGCACGCGAACTGTTCGTACTACTGACTTCATGTTTGGAAGTGTTATTCTAACCCCTTCCCTCAAATATTACGCAATGTATCTAACACCAATTGTAGGTACAGTCTCCTACAGGGAACAAGATATACCACTTAATGGAAAAGTAGCACTGAAGTTAAATCGTCAAATGCTAGGCTTCTCCGCTGTTATTCGTAATGTATTAACATCTCATTAGTATTTTATATTAAAATAACATTTGCTATTTCTCATTGTTATTTTTTACCAGTGTGATATTTATGTCATGAAGTTTTAATGTAGTATCAATGTAGCGAGTACCGTAAAACTACACTTCAAACAATGCTTAACTTAAGGGGTCGTTTCACAATCAAAGTGGGGAATTTAAGGATCCCGCCTGTCACGTCACGCTGCCCGTCAATTCTGATGAATATTCCTGAGTATAAACACCGGATCATTCAATACTCATGATAGTATTTCATAATAGTTGTAAGTGGAAATCTACTTTGGGTAGCGTACAGACTGTGACTTGGCCTACCACACGTTTTAGCTCTCTTGCGTACCGTTACGTTGTAGTGAAACTACACGTTACGGATACAAATTTCAAGGCCATTATATTATCGCACGCGTAACATTATCTTTGTTTGCGAGGACGGCAAACTAGGCAGTTGTTTTACGTTTGTTGGTCCACGTTTATGTCAACGTTGAATATCTACAAAGAATTAATTTACAGCTTTTAAATCGTCCTTGTTGTTGTCTTGATTGAAGTGTGGTACTAACAATAATAATGAACAGATTTTGTGGGAGTAAAGTGCGAGGATAAGTTGTGATTGGTATTGCACAACAAACTACCTGCATGCGTGTTTAACAAACCTGTAGTCACCTAAAGCAAGAGTCTGAGTCAGCCTATATGGACACACGATTACATTGACCATGGGCGTGGCGTGCTTCTCGTGCCTCGCTCTCCTAAATGAGATGTAAAAAGCGGAAAGTGGACGGGAAGAGACAGTCCCTCAACACAGGCATTGTTTATTATGGGGCGTACGCAGCGGGCTTCGCGTTCATCCCATTATCTACAAAAAAGTCTGTCGAAGTGTATCGCTTCAGTTTCCCGCCGCCTAATTAAATCGATGCAGCTGTCTAGTAAAGGTCATTGCTTGATTCTACTTTGTTATAAATCATGTTACAGGCGGTGGGCAAGTCTAGTTTAGATTTGAGATATCATTTGAAGGAAATGAAATCATAGGGAGAATATCACAAGGTATGAACAAACAATGCAAAGGGAGACGGAGTCGTCTACTACTTTCGATGACTGCGGCAATATTTTCTAAGTATAATAATATACACAGTGTCTATACATACATTGAAGTGGTGATAGTCATTACAATGACGATGTAAAGTCTAACGATTTGACGAGTCTCTGTTGGGGGGGGGGGGTAGAAATGATGCTGCTATCTAGGCCACGAGGGCACATGATTAGTTTAACAGATTGTCTTAACTGATATAATGTCTTGTTGGTAGAATAAATAATACTAATTGGGAAAGGTGTCTCACAGCTGAAATCTTAGCACAGAAGGAATGTTGAGTGGGTATCTAATGAGAAAGTATGCTAATAGTGACGTCTTGTCAACATCGAACGGTGACTGCGAGACGGTACGTTTGTTGTCGGCAACATAATCCATGGACAGTTATAGGCTTGGAGAGAGAGAGAGAGAGAGAGAGAGAGAGAGAGAGAGAGAGAGAGAGAGAGAGAGAGAGAGAGAGAGAGAGAGAGAGCCCACAAACTTAATATAACTCAACCGTTTTCCCGAGACGTTGTCGACTTTTTCCCAAATACGGCGTACGGAAACCATGCTGCATGTCACTGGTTTTTCATAAACGTGTTTGACTGCCTTACTATTCAGCTAATTAATAAACCTTATGAGCATTACGTGATTGGCTTCACTGCTCAGTGAAATGGTATTATCGACACATTGTTGACAGCCGTACCAAAATGCATATACCTCACTACAGTATAACATGCGGGCAGTCTGGATGTTTACTGTGCGGTGCATGTATGTATAACTTACGGGCCACCGAACTGATGCTATGATGTCAAAATTTACATTTTAATATTACTGTACCAGCACCTGGAAGCAATTACTTTCAGTTTGATATCCTTTTCAGCTGCACAGTATAGTTTATAACTGTTAGACATGATTACGAAAAAACGCAAAGAAACCTAGGCATATTATTAGAGCTTTTATTTAGCATTATTTCATAAAATGTATTTCTTGGCAGCAAGTAGGGTCGGAAGAAGCACACTTGGACCGAGACTCCCATTTTCCAGACGTGGAGGTTATATCTTCGTCATGTAAGCTGGCCCAAAGAACACTTCATCAAAGTTGGTAATAGTGTCATTGCCCTCGGCATCACTCTGAATTAAACAGAAGAACAAGCAATATGCAGTATTAATGGAGGGTGTTAAAAAATATAGCTCGTTTCCAAACTTCCAGTTGAAAGAAATGTGACAAACATGCAATCGTACTGTTTTCACAATGGTGATAACATGTTCGACTGGATGCATATTGTGTTCAATTATTGTATCTTTGGTAAGAAAGTGGAAAGGACAGCTAAATGTACGAGTAATAAAAAGTGCCGGTATTTATAGCTTCATCTTTGGGTAACAAAAATGAAGTGAAACCAGGGGAAAGTAATCTATGCTAGGAAAGTATGACGAATATAGTAAGATTGTAAGACTATTTCCAAATAGCTCTTGTACAAAATAAATCCAACCAGGATTTCAAGCCACTTTTATATTTTATCCGGCCCCCTCTGGCAAGAAATTTTGATTTTCACAATCCAGTTACCTTTTTGACAACCAGGATTTCCGGAAGCTCCGAAACGTAAACATAACCACTATCATCTGTTATGCAAAAAGTGTGACAGCAATTTGGATTTTCACACTTGCTTTCATCTTGGCAGACGAGGGTAAATTGCGCAGGCAAGTCTTCAGCATCTGCTTCTGCGCATATCCAGTCGAATACGTCCTGTTGAGACATGTGTGTAGAATACATTATACTACATATTCTTTGTCAAACGTCATATCAAACCTACTTTCTGTCAAAGCGAACGTTGACTTTCCTTGACTCAAATCAGCACCCTTCTAGCCGGTAGCAAAATATGTAAGTTCATGCATTTTTTATATGTTAAAGGCAGGTATGTATCTTTGTGAAATAAATATACAACATACATGGACAGGTAAAGTAAACCCAATATTTTTTATAGGCTGCAAGCATTGTTTTTGCTCACATTTCAAGTGTAGTCCTACCAGAATTCAAAATGTGATGACCAGAATCGAAATGTATGTCATCAACTTTGCAACTATATTAGCGAAGTTATTATATATTAAAGGAAGAATTTAGAAACCGAGAACTGCATAGATCAATTTAGTAAGTAGAAAAAGTATTTAAATTAACACAAACTGCTGCAAAACGATGAAACGTATAAGTTTCATAGTCATATGGGGTAAGGGCCTGTCCATTATGATCTTCCATTTCGACAGGGGTTTTATTTCTTGCGATCTTTCTATTCACACAACCATCATACATTTCAGAATTACCCGACATTATAGACAATGTACTGTATAATCACCTTTAGACTATCCAAAATCTTGAATGGTCTCTCGAAAAGAGACCGTCCGTTGATTATTTTCAAGGATGCCGTCTTGTCGTTGGCCGCTGGTAACCCTAATATCTCCAGTCTTGCAATTGCAGTCTAAAATGTCAAAGCATCCATAATCAGCTTCAACTTATTTTAGGCTAGCACTGAGAACCAATTCAACCCACAAAATAAATGCACATTTCCATTTGTAGTAGAAGTTTATCTGCATTCATGCTCACCACTATTTCCTAACATTCTGTGCATATGCAAATATACTCGGGATGCGTGACTTTAAATCAAGGTGAAATGTTGGAAGGGTTGGTTTTGCTTGTACGCCGACAACAGCAATCCGCATTACTTTAACAGTTTGAAAGTACAATGTCGTTGGTAACAAGAAATTACCGCACGTACACAAAATGCATCAAACACTCTGGACTGTTTATGTCAATGTCAATATATGTTTGTTTAATGATACTCGCCTGTTTTCGCAGATTTTTCTGAGCGAGGGTGTCGTCTTCAAGTTTTGGTTGCTTCTCTTTGGACCCGTTTCCCTTTGGAGATAAGATTTAAGACGTTAATGGTCACGATAGTCTTACTACAATCATGCGCGACTTGCATGTTTTTCTTCCAAACATATACTCCCTACAGAAATTTTAAGGTGCATAACATTGCGCAGGCATATCCACCTTGATTCAATGACAGAAGCAGCACAGGCAAGGAATTTGTGAAAGGTTCCCAACTCCGTTGCTATAGCAATGCAGCGGGGACCCCCCCCCCCCCCCGGAACCAGCCTACGGACTATAGAAAGGTGGAAGAGGGCACTTGTTCAGAGAAGTGGTAGGGGTGTGCGGCCGCAGGTATAAAACCAAGGGCCTATTTTAGAGACCTAAAATCTATTTACTTTAGGACCCCTTTTAAGACCTTTATGACCTTTGACCTGGGTCAAAAGTCATAGTATCGAGTATTTGCATGGCCTGGTTACCAGTAGAGCCTATACTACAACTGTATCGCATTTAGGTCTATGCTGTTGCTGGCCAAAGCCATGATCACTAAAAAACATTATGGAAATACTTAAACATTTTGGTGAAAGAAAATGTCTTTCACTCTCTGCAAATTGTGGTCAAGCTTCTGTAAATGATCAGTTATCTGCCTGTTTCACACAGTCCGCCTGTTTCTTTTAAATTCCTATTATCAACAAGCTATTTGCTTGGATTTTTTTAGTGGGCAAATGTCTTCCATGTATGGAGTTCTGACTAATTGGTTGCGGTTTTTTTAAAACAAATTTGATATTTACTTTTGCTAAAGCCAGGGGTCTCTTTCATGGTTCTCCCGCCACAAAAAAGTTATCAATGCTTTGAGTTCAGCTCAGAATCCTGCTGGCGAGACAGTGACGGGAACGGACAGTTGATTTGAAAGTCGTTCTTGTGTGGCACTCATAAATCAACCCCATTTTAGACCTTGGTTCACAGTTGAATTTATACCCCAATGTAGACCAAGTCGCTGAAATACCCACCCCATTGGGCGGCACGTATACATATTGGCAAGTAATGGAAACGCCCCCCTTCCGTAGGCTGAGTCGCTTGGCATGTATGTATATGATGTGTATAAAACGAAAAGTGGTTAGGACATACCTATGGGCGTAGTTACCTACGGTACACAAAGTATAAGGATGCGGACACATAAAATAAGCGCAGTTACGACGTGTAAGAGATATATTGCATATTACCTGTTTACCTTCGTACTCAGCAGACTCAGTACATAGTTCTTCACATAGATCGCTGATTTCTATAATATCTTCAATGTCCAGGGAGTCTAGGTCGCTGCTGCTTGCGGTGCTACTTGCAACTGAAGCCGTGAGGGTACCGGTCAATAAGTTAACGTCATATTCTTGTTGAGGTTTGTCGGGAGCTTCTACCGTTTCAGCGTCGCGTTTTGGAATAATGTCATTACGGCTTTCCTGCAGAAATATAGGAGTACAGTTAGGTTTTCTGCATTAACTAGAAACCTTTGAATAACACAGCTTCATTCTCCTAATACGAAACAGTAACATTGGTGGGATCAAGGTTCACTGTCAGAAAGAGGCAATGAGCGTCAGATGAATTGTGAATGAATAATTCTTGCAAATGTGAATATATAATGCGATGGAGTAAAAAGATAGCAATAAGGCTGATAGACGATTGAATGTTCAGGCATTACGGAGTGTTTTTATTTATTGCGGAAATGAAAAGCCAATTCTCAATTGAACACACATAAATTTGGCATTCTACCTGTGAACTCTCCTTGTCAGTCCACTGAGTCCCTTGGCCTGTTTGCTCTTCTTTCTTCTTGATGTATGCGGCCTTCACGTCTTCCTTGCCTGAAAGGACAGAATAGTAGCAACGCCAAAAACATTTAAAATAACACATTTGAGAACTAATAATAGTTTATTATAGTCTGTATACATATTGATTACTAATATAATTTAAAGGAAATGTAATTGATGGTGGAATACCTACAAATACGACACATAACAAACAATATATCCTTGCGATAAAGAAACTTCTAAAAAATATTAATCAGTTTAATCACTTCATGACAGGTATAAAGATGGATGTGATGTGAATATTACATATGGATGTGTCCTTGAGATATATTTGCCGTTTGATTTTTGTAAATGTGTGAACATGTACGTTCACTTGGTAGCAGCAAACTTCGGAGATAAACGTGAAACACACAACTGTCCCCATCTCTGATGACGTACAAGTGTGCATGAGATGTGAGGGCTATTCTGCCGGGTTCAAACTCTCTGCGTATTTCCAAGCAACATACTTACTTTCCCAACAGCACACATGTATACACCCCATTTGTCGCTTCTGCTTCTACTATCTTTATATTTTGCCCTCAGGTGACTGTAGGTGTACTCTGACGGCTCCTTAATCTTCTCATATTGGCCAACATCGTTCATGTCATATGGTATCAGTCGATGTCAGCAAAGTGGTTTGCAGTTACGTATGCCCAGTTCCACGCATTACTGTCAGGTGATACTTTAATAGCAATGTAGCCTCTCCTGCCGATGGAGGAAGGCAGGCAAGGCCCGATCTTCTTCGTCTTTCCTTTTCGTTGTATAGAATAGTTACTTTTAAATCCTGCAGCGTATTGATGAAAAAGTAGTATAGCAGATAATTATAGCCACACAAATATTCGCATCCCGTTGAGAACAAGATTCTAATATGTTAGCATATTTTTAGCAGGCACACAATCTGCGACAAGATGTGACAGATATATAGTTGATATTACAGTGATTTCCTTGTCAACGACAGTGTTTGTAGATATGTATGTAGTAAACGTCTCCTAAGTATCTCTATTACAGCGTCAAGAGAAGCTTCAGAACTTTTTTTCATAGTTTACTAACAAGGATGAAATTATGAGTACAATGAAGTCTTTTGTATTAACTGGTGACTAACTCTCCCTCACCTTTAATTCATCTTCAATTGGGTCAGGGTTTCTTTCTTGCGTTTAGTCCTTGCAAAGTCTTCTTTGTTTTTAAACTCCGTCGCCAGCTTCTCCAGGGCTTCTTTGCTTTCTGAAAACAAATTTTAGTAGGTAAAGGGATACATTTTTAACACAATGATAGTTGTTCAGGTGTCATTCACAGAAATTTGTAAATGTACAAAATTTTTTTTTTCAATTGTAGTTGTGTTCCTTTATCTAAGGTGGAGTCTGCCTGCGGAAAACACCTTGTGATCTGCAAATCATTTGTAGGTCGACTTTTGAGGAGACCCATTAACGACACGCACAGCACCCAAGACCAGACAACTGCCCGGCACTAATTTTCACATTTAAATTTGCACCAAAAAGTCCCAGTGTCCGTGTCGATCTATTAGGATGTTAGCACAATTCCATGTATGTTCATAATATAAGATAAGTCTTGGCAAAGTGAAATTATGTCTAGCAAATGACATAAATTCCTCAATTATTTTCCTCGCTCAAAATCCCATGCGTGACAGGTAGACACATTAGGACGCCAATGCATTTTGGTAAAAGGATGCACACACTGATAACAAGGATGGGTAGGAATTTGATTCAAGTTTATGAAGCGAAGTCAAATTTAGCGCAAAAAGTGTGACATGTGGATATTTGTTTGTGACGGAGTACTATATGAGTGTACCTTTGCTGCGATATGCCGATTTACGTTCATTTTACGATAAACAGACCAGGTATCAGGAAAGACAGACAAAATGACCACTAAGAGAAAAAGGGTTTCTGTGAATATTTCCCGAATGGAATAACGTAATACATCTTTTACCTTTACTTAACTGCTTTTTCAACTTGGACATCTGCAACGACAAGAGGAAAAAATGAATTGACGATGTAATCGCCAGTGAATTATAGAACTGTGAATTAAATGTAGCTGCAAAGCAGCAATGGCTGGGTTGCGAGATATCTCGTTGCAAACGGGTAAGCCTAGAATGTGATAAGAGCAAGGAACTTATTTACTGCTGGTCATACATGTATTTGTCAACTCTAGGTCATAGGGCTTTCATTATGTTACACTTTCGCAAAAATATTACACCGGGAACCCACGCTTATCCATATCACATACCTACGCGTGCGCGCGTCGCTTCTGTTGTAAAGTCATGTGATCAGGTCTCCCGCTTTTTGTTGAGTGTGACGACATGTATACTAAATGTCATTGATCGCCTCTTAATCAACAATGCATTGCAATTTTCACTGCTTTGCCACTGTTTGAAGACAGTAGATTGATTATAATAAGTTTATACTGCTAAGGAAAAATCTAAGACATAGCGGTTGGTCTTTTAATGACTCTGCTTAGAGGTATGTTTATTGGAACTGCTCTGGTATTGAGAGTAATGAACTTTTAAAATGTGTGAAGTTAAGACACACCCTCAAGTCTACACGTGGCGGGACCGTGTGTGTTCCGTGAAAAAGTTTCCATTTTACTATTCGTAGTTAGTTTAATTCCAGTAGTGCTTTATATAAGTACACAAATTTCAATTTAGAGTTGTTATTTTTGGTTTTCTGAATCTCTAATTAAATAGACAGTGATTTTAGTTTTCGTTTTCGATTACACTATTTGCGCGACGCATTTGCCTTCACGATGACCTTTTCTCATCCTGAATGATACTGTTTAGACAGTAGAACACGCTTACATAATTGCCATTTGTCCATTACATGATTGTGATCACCCATGAGATCAAGTTGATGAATGGCCGGTAAACTGGGTGTGTTCCTGTACGTTAGAACGATTGCATAAGGTTGACCAGGGAGATGTTCGTGTTAATATCTGATTGTCATCGGATCAAGAACAGTTGCCAGTGGATGGAAAAGAAAGTCACAAGGGAGGACTGTCTGTTAAAGCTTGTGTGTGAACCAGCTTTCCAATAGGATATATTGTCAGCGGCATAGCAACAGGACGGACCACAGTCCCCTGTGATCTATTCCGCTCTTGGACTGTGCGCCCCATAGACGTGTGTACATATGCCTTAGAATTTCCAAGGCATATGTACACACGTCTATGGGGCGCACAGTCCGAGAGCGGAATAGATCACAAGTGACTGTGGACGGACTTGAACAGTCTCGAGTTCAACATTAAAGTGTGCACCCATATACAACAGCCATTGCAAAATCAAGTGAATGACATAAATTGAATGCGCGTCGGGAGTTTCTTCACCAGTGGTACAATAAAGTAGGTTTAATCTTTGTAAACCAGTTTTAAATTTAGGTTTCTTTAATAGTTATAGTGGTATAATTATCTGCTGTAGTGAATAAAATTCCACTACAAAACTGTAACACAATCGTCCGACACTCATTCCTTTGGTTTGTTTCTTGTTTGATAATGAATCTTGTCCGGATTTACAACAGCCAGTCATGTGATGACATCGTAAAGTTTAGCAATTTACTTAATTGAAAGCACAGCATCCATATTGACTATACAAGTATGGTCCTCTCTAGTTGCGTAAAATGAAGTACACTGCAGGCGGTGATATTGCCCAACCGTGACACCCGGGAGTCACACCTCCTGAATTTTCCAAAACTTTGGGTACATGTAATTCCTTATACACAAATTGATAACCGTTACATCGCGAATTAATGTCAGGGGAAGTAAAAATCACTTGCTTATATTTCTATAAAATATCCAAATGTTGTTCATGATACATTTTCACCAACCATGCCGATACAAGCAACCGACTCCAGTTTCATGTGAATGAATTTGGAAAACTACGAAAATGCTTGCAGAATTGCATTGAACGTGATTTTACATAACCTTGCCCCTATTGTTCTAAAGAGGAAACATTTGTACTAGGCATTTGTACTAATAGTGGATTTACGATGACCTGTTGTAGTAGCTGTGTGTGTAAAACCCACTTCACATGATGTGGCTTCGAAGAAGAGTTAGCTGGGAACAGTCGTATCAGTAGTCAGCCAGTGATCAGTTACAGTTGCCGGAATTCGCAGTCCCAGTGGAGGGCTGTCTGAAAAACGTTATTGTGTGTGCTATCAGATCATTCAATCTCCAAACTGTTTACAATTTCGTAACATGACTGGCTGTTTGGGTAATCAGTATACCATATGGCCGGCTCGTGACTTCCTTCTGTGTATGTAAGCTTAAATGTCAAATTATCAGCAAACGCCATTGTATCAAGATGAAATAGAAACGCTTTATTATACAGATGTGTCTTTACAATGTTAGAATACTATAGTCACTTCAAATACGTTTCTCAACACAATGAGAGAACACTGTGTAAAATTGGTGTAGATGCTGAATACTGACTTTTGTCGACACTTTGACTTTAACTCATTTGCCATCAAAACAAACGCGCTTGTACATACAGAAAGAAGCTTAACCATAAAATGTATTTGGTATTGGCATATAGGCAAGGATTAAAGAACAAGAAACATCGGTAAATTACCCAGGACAAGCACACTGAAATATTAAACGATTGGAACTAATTTTGGGTAATTGGATCTTAACATTTTAAAATTTTCTCAAAACCGTTGCCCTGCAGCTGAATGTTGCAATATTACAACTTGCTCATAAAACAAGTATATAACTTATAAAAGAACAGCAGATGAGCATACATTTGCAGATTAAACAGACATAAATTCACCATACAGTTATCCCAAATTAGTTCCAATTGTTTATTTCCAACATTTACTTTTGTTTAAGAATCTGAAAATATGAGTGATACAAACTGTCCATTTCCTACGTTAGTTCCATTACTTAAATCTTGTTTGTAGTAGTTTCTGAATTCTACACCAAGCTTAGTTCCATTTATTGTTGTGGAAGAGGTGAATATAAAGCCATGTGTTCCATAGGACGTCATTTTATTGCCTTTGATTTGACAAACAAGTGTATATGCTACGTTAGGGACAATTTTCACAGTGTTTTTGAAAACAACAGGGAAAACAATCGAGTTACTTTTTTGATATCCTTCAGTTTGACACAATACACAATCTTGGTGATCCAAAGTTGTTACTATTGCGAAAATTTCGTCGTCAGCATTTCCAAACAAATTGACACCAAGGAGTTTTGCAGAAATATTGACCCGAAAGGATATCCTGTCTCCTTGGAATTCATTTGCTCTCCACTCACAAGGGTTAGTGGTGCTCAAAAAGCGCTTGACTGTTATTGCAGTTTCTGGTACTAACTTCCTTGGTGGACTATTTGTATCACAAAGAAAATTAGGAACTTTTTTTCCTGGTCTCCTAACGGCTTGTAACAATTCGTTAGAAATTCAGGACAGAGAATATGTTCTGACATTAAGTTGTCAATCCCGAGTTCACTGAGCGACAAAAATCGTATGTAGGGTAAAAACGGTTCGAAACATAACGGTATGTCTCTTTCGTTATGAGAGACCTCCTCCTGCTTTTTATACACCCACTTAAAGAGAGCATTAAGAAGTACATCTTCGTTTACAGCTAAAGAATCTCTCTTTATTATAGAAATAACCAGAGTTT
Source organism: Ptychodera flava (assembly GCF_041260155.1). NCBI lineage: Eukaryota > Metazoa > Hemichordata > Enteropneusta > Ptychoderidae > Ptychodera > Ptychodera flava. The sequence continues at coordinate 67,936 of NW_027248297.1, forward strand.
GAGGCAACTCTGAAAATTGTTTTATGTAAGTCAGATCATTGAAGAAAGTTACGGCATTTTCGTCGATCACTTTCAAACAATGATCTGTAACACGATGCAGATTGTACGTATCACTGAACATAAGCGCTTGGAAGCTTTGAGAAGTTACACACTTCTTAATAAAGAAAGACTGGCACTTTTGCTTTAGCGTTTCTATCATGTAAAAGTTACCTATTTGCACATAATCTTGAACATTTTCAGGTGTTAACTCAAGATTGTCGAAGTACATATCATCGATGACACTTCTCATCAAGTCAGGTTTAAAGATTTTACATTCAATTGTATTACTGGTTACCCATTCGCCATCCAGTATGGTCTGGAATACCTCAGAGAATAATCGTAGAACTAGAGAATGAGCTCTTCTTAGTCCTCCGTCACCAAATAGCAGCACACAATCTGTTTCCGACAGGTTACCTTGTCTGTACGAGGTCTGCAATATTTTTGCAAGTGACATTTTGTCTGTAAGGAACATATTATATACAAATGGTATGATTCAAGAAGTTTGAAACGTTTACTTTAATTGTAATTGAGTGTAATATCTTTTTTTAAGTAAAAAAATTATGTCGAGATAACAAGGTATACTAGATGTGAACGCTGGTCGGTTTACAAGCATGAAATAGTGGAACCTCGTACAGTTTAAGGTTTCCTATCGCATTACAATGTGTTGGCTAGGCCTTACATTACAGTACAGTTATAGGTATTGTAGTTAAACATATGTAGGAAATTGATGACACATGCACAGCGAAAGGCAAGAAATGCAAGTCCTGTGGTAAATTAAACCACTCCGCAACTTAAAAGTTTACCGATCGAAGGAAAGGAATCCAAAACACGTGGTCATCGTTCTGTGAAACGACTAGACGTAGATACGGATACACACACGAACTCGATTGCAACAAACCCTGACTCCGACTCTCAGTACGTATACAACATACGAGATGAAGCAATTCGCACAACTACTGTCTAGAATCCGACAGCGGACATCGAAATAAAAGGCAAGAAGATATATTTTATGATCGATACTGATGCGCCAATTAATGTCATCGCAGAGCGGGCGTACAAAAAGATAATACAAAGGCAAGTTTAAGGACAGTAACGTCAGAATATTCCCATACAAAAGCTGTAAGCCGTTTAAAACTGTAGGTACCTTCAACGCAGAAATCGAAAACAAATTCAAGTCGACTAAAAGAAAGAAGGATTATCTAAAGTCGAATTTCAAGTCGTAAAGCAAGATAGTGAAATTGGCGGCTCTCTTTTAAGTTTTAAGACTGCTGAAGACTTAGAATTGATACAGATAGTCAAGCAAGTCGAGGGGCAAACAAAACTTAACGGTCTTCAAAGCAAAACGGATAAGCTGATAGAAGAATATCAGGATTTATTCAAATGCATGGGGATAATCAAGTCAAACTACACATCGACAAAACTATTTAACCGATTACACAGTCACATGGTAGGCGTATCCCATTTCACATTCGCAAGAAAGTCGAAAAGAAACTTGCTGAAATGGAAGAAAATGATATAATCAAAAAGTCGAAGTCTAACCCAGTTGGTATCACCGATCGTAGCGGTACCAAAACAAAAAGATGCGAAATGCGTGAATATGAGACAACCCAATATCGAGCGATAAAAGGTGAACGACACATCACGCCAACGACAGACGATGTTATGCATGAACTGAACAATGTATTCTCGAAACTCGATCTGCCAGTTATCAATCACTTGAACTTGCTCCAGAATCAAGATACATTACTACGTTCAGTACATATGTAGGTTTACGTCGATACAAACGACTCAACTTTGGACAATATGAACTCTATTATGAACTCTATCAAACAGTCAATACATCAACATCCGATCATTCAACATTTTGAACTATCACAAATAATCCAATTTTAATTAGAGGAGGGATGTAGTGTTTCAACACTATCTCACATCTGTTCACTTCCGTTAAGTAAACATCCTTGAGTCAATATACTGACTTGCGGCTGCACTGGCTACTATTGCGGCAGCTCGCTGAGCCCGACTAGTCGTCGCTGTACTTTGAGCTGTGATAAGCGTGAGCTTCTTTAGCGAAATCAATAGGGTACTTCTCTTCGCGACATATTTAGCGCTTCAAATAATTTTAATAACTATTATTTCTACACGTACGTACACCGTCTTTACAGAGGCAATTGGATGAATACTTTGAACAAACACATGTCACGCGCATGACACCCGACCCTCTTATACACATGTACACACAAACAAAGTTTTGCATATGTGAAAACAAAAAATATACCTACCTTCTAGAACAAGATATAAAGATCAAAATACGACTTCAGGATATTGTATGGTGTATCGGGAATTCTGGTAAGAAATAGACAATTAAGGAAATGCTTTATCACTGTGACATCTCAGCAATGCCTTTTTTTGGATGCAGCGAATTTGAAAACATGACACACGAAAATTGTGAAATGAAATTTTGACCCAGCTGAGGATTTTTAGAGCCACAAATATTCGCCAATAATAATAATAATAATAATAATAATAATAATAATAATAATAATAAGAAGAAGAAGAAGAAGAAGAAGAAGAAGAAGAAGAACTATAATAATGGCAATTAGATGTGACGATTGCCACTTAGAAATTAAAGACATCAAGTCTCCATGTAGATGAATCGTTTACGGGGGGACGGGAAGAAGTGTTGCCGTACTTGGGGGAATGATTTCATTGACAGTGGACAAGGACCAAAGTCAAATGCCCACAAATGAAGGAATTGCCTAAACGAGATCCCAGTGCCCTATGGGAGTTGGGGAAGGAGATATATAGGCAGGGTGTGTATGCTACCCTGATTGCAGCTGATGGTGTCAATGCATGCCTAAAGCTTACGACCAAGTGGATCAGTGCAGATAAAAACAACACAGCGCATATGGAGAGAGAGTAGCAGCAAGTGTATCGAGTGTAGTGGATGAAGATGATTGTTTACATTAACTTCTCATCCCCTCCATGATCTGGTTTTACATGTAAATAACCACAAAGTATTCAGTGAAGCACAAGAAGGAAATAAAATGTGAACATGAAAAACACGAAATTTATACCTTTATACTTAGGTGTAAACAAATATTTGAATACGTGATATATATTTTGGAACAAGAAGTTGACAATGAGTACACCTGCTGGGCATCTTTGATTAATGAACTCTGTGCGCGGAAATCACAGAGATGTTTACACTGAATACAAATGCGGTCTTCATCTGATAACATAAGATACAAAGTAAATGGACACGTGTGCGAGAGATGCACGTTTGTAAACCAAACTTGTCGTGAAATTTCAGGGTTCAATTTTGATGGGCCTAAATAGCTCAAATACCTCGAAATACTATAGTGAATCAAGTCTTATTTTTGAGTTGTCACCACTGTTGGCAAAGAATACATTGGAAAGAAGTTAATGTTGGACCACTTCATGTGTAGTGTGGCCTATAATCATGTATATAGCTCCCTAACACATTAATTATTAGCCTTTGTAAGAGCGTTTAATCAAGACTTGTACAAACTGTCGGATTTTATTTTATTTTTTGAATATTAATATTGATTTATATTATAAACTGCATATAGTATTGACCAAAGGCTTTATTCAATAACACCTAGGGAGAATAAAAAAGGGCTGCCTGATTTTTTTTTCTAACGCGCTCGTTAGGAACTTAAAACACATGCCTCCTTCTGATTTGCTATAATTTTGAATTCCTCCCTCAAAATACAATGCCCAATGTTTTTGGTGTATGTGTGTGTGTATGTGTGTGTGTGTGTGTGTCTGCATGTGTGTTACTTTTCCAGCAAAGAAGGGTTTTGTTTTGACATAATTCCTTTCACGTGAAAACTTCATCTTTTAAAAAATGAGAAGCAGCGATCACATAATAAAAGATTGGGAAGCAAGTGACTTCCCTCGCTGTATGGAAAAGTTAAAATAATTAACACAATTGTATAAAAGGGACATAAGCTGTATCTTTGGCAAATGTTTCGTGAGTCTTCTTCTTTGTGTCAACCGCAATTCTACTCGTGACTCACCGCATGCCAAAATTACAAATATTTTGTTTGGCAAAGTAGTGTACATATTTGACCGCATTCATCGTTAGTGATTAGACATGAATTCTAGTCCGGGTTTGATTTTAACTTCAAACAATAATGATGCTGACTGTTCACATACGGCTGTGTGTACAATTGAAAAACTGAACTTTTCATCACATATTTCATATCAGTCGGGGGCAGTTTCGTTCCGAACCCCCTTTAAGTCCCCATATCCCTTCAAACGCCCCCTAACACACCATTCATATTTTCAAAAAAGAACGTATACCGTTACCTAAATCATGAAATCAGTGGTTTCCACCTATTATGTTAAGGTTGAGGAAAATAACGTGCTAAATTACAAAGTTAAACTACAGTATAAATGGGTCTCCTTGTCAGTTCTGCAACAATCGAGTTCAAGAAGAGAGAAGTATTGACCAAGGCTGGAAATATTCACAGGATTTCTACAGCTCGTGAAACTCTCTGCAACTTTTTGTATCTCGCAAATCATCAACAGACAGAAAATCAGCAAATCTTTGACTGATAAACATATCTTTACTGGGCTTTTATGGAAAGACTTTTAATTAAGTCGGTTACATTATTACAACACAGCTAACTTCTAGTAATCCTATGGAAGATTACGTTAGTATTTGATTTTTCCTTAAGATGAAATGAAATCACCCCCTCAGTTAATATTCTCACTCATGTTTTATTAATTCCACTAATAACTAATGACAGCTGTAGTACCTTCTCCGCCTACGCCCATTGTCAAGCTTTGGCCAAATGAGAATGCTTTCACATAGGGTGTTTCATAAATAGTTTTACAATTATTTATATCATTATAATATAATCGTATGACTGATTATTCACAATCAAGGGAGGGCCTTTTCGGGAAAGTTTGAAAATTGGTTAACAAGACTGTTCTTCTTGAAATAGGGGTAATGAATAGAGTCACAACTACCATACATCTTAAGGGTAAATTCAACTTCATCTTTAAAAGGCATTGAAAATAATGATACTTACCTTATTTTTATGTAACCAAAAAGTGAGCTGCAAGTGTACTGGTGAGGAAATCGAAGTGTCGCTGTGTCTAACCAGTATCACTGCGCATGCGCTAGCGATTTGCATGTTACATGTATATGTAGACAATCCAATATAAATCCAACCACTGACGTCTATAGTCCTTGCTGTTCAAAGGTCAAACTATTGAGGTGCAACTGATTTTCTATAAAATTATTGTCATTCAGTTTGACAAACTTGACCACATGTTTGGGAACTCTCCCCAGTCACATAACATACACCATAACAGGGGGCACAAGCGCGTGGAGTACAGGTTCAGTGCAAAAGTACCTCTTTTACTGGGCTTGCTCAAAAACTAAGGGCATATAGACATCAAAAATGCTTCGGAGAAAAGCCAAACGGCGGGGGGCAAGACTGAATATATCTTTTCCTACGCAAAATTTATAGAAACTACAAGCGGCTGTGAAAGAGGGAAGGTCATAGTTGAAATAATTAACTATAGAGAAGTAAATGACACTCATCAGACTGTCTCAGAGTTCCGGTATTGTCCACATCATTCATTACGCTTTTATACACGAGGAATATTGTGCATGCATGAATTCGTTTGTTATTTTACTGCACCTTGCTTCAAGACATTTATGTATAAAATATGCAGGATTTCATGCCTGTAATTAGCTTATGTACTGTATACAGACAATTCAATGGGTGTATTGGAAACGTCGCTCGACTGTAGATGTTCTTTTTACTGGGCTTGCTCTAAATCTGTGGGCATATAAATCTAAAACACAACAGTACATTCAAGAGGGAAAAGATAACTGAAAAGCCAAGCGACGGTGGCCAGTCTATCTTTTCCAACACAAAATCAACTCCAAGCGACTGTGACCGTAGAAAAGGCCGGCACAGTCTTACTCTACTATTTATAAAAGAAGAACGTACTAACTTAGTTTGTCGTCGCACCGAAAGACTCCTCATTTGCATTTCTTTTTTTTCCGCACCAGAACATACTCCTCATTTGCATCTTAGTTTTTTTCCGCACAAGGTCCTGATCAGCAAACTGTTTTGTCGCACCAGAACGAACTAGTTTTTTTCCGCAGTGCACATACTCCTCATTTACATATCTTTTTTTTTCCGCACCAGAACTGACTCCTCATTTGCATACTACTTTTTTTCCGCACAACGATTGCTGGCAATTGTTTTGTCACACTAGAACGAACTAGTTTTTTTCCGCAGTGCACATACTCCTCATTTGCATATCGTTTTTTTCCGCACCAGAACTGACTCCTCATTTGCATATAGTATTTTTTCCGCACCAGAACTGACTCCTCATTTGCATATTACTTTTTTTCCGCACAACGATCGCTGGCAAGCTTACTGTTTTGTCGCACCAGAACGAACTAGTTTGTCGCACCGCAGGTACTCAGTAATTGTTTTTCCGCACCATAACAATGCTCATTGTATATGGTATTTTTCCGCATCATCCGTGTTTGCAAAAGACTGTGTGCAACCAGAGTAGAGTTTGTCGTAGCTTCAACTTGTAGTTTTTCTGATGCGAGTATATGAAGTTTCCGTACCGGTTTCTATAGATTTCATATTAACAGCGTCTACGTTTGGTAATGAGTGAGTAGAGATTTTGCGGCCGCAAAAGACGATAAGATTTCGCGATGGCAGTTCAGTGCGGAACCGTTATCATAGAGTTTCTGCGTCCGTATGTTGATTATGAGCAGCAAGAGATTTCGCGTCCGCAGGAGCTTTTGTTTTATCCGCAATCGCAGTTAGGCATTCGCCGCCAACGTTATCATTTGACATCTCACTAAGTGCCTCATAGATTGTTACCGCTGCGGGCAGTTTAATCCACATCAGGTTGCATAGTGTTAGCAATGTTGACGCTGACTGATATTTTGTGGTCGCAACATAATGTGGTTTGAGTTTTTGTTGTCGCATTTGAAGTTGACGGCGCCGCTAAAAGTTATGTTGTAGCCGAGTGGTATTTATTTGTATATTTCGACGGAAATCTTTTTTGTTTTCTTTCTATGCATTTTCAATGGGGAAAGAGTTTCCGCCGAGGGGTCCCCAACGGCTTTCCATAGATATCACACAATGCTTGCACACTTTTCAGCAGAGCAATGTAAAATTTATCTTTTTGGTTTGAGACCCGCGGGGATTGGTCACGTCACGACTGCGCCGATGGGGACCTATTTTGCACAATTTAATGATGCAACAAGTGTTACATACTATCCCATTGCAAAAATAGCACAAGAACACTGCGCCTGGCTTGACAAGGTGTTTAATGTATTGACGAATGGTCCTAGATGGTTTAGGGAGAACTCCATGTTGGTTCGTTTTGATGATAAGTGTATGTACCCAGCTGTCATCAATCAAGCAATTTATGATTTCGTTGGAATTGCAGCACCATCACCAGGCTCACCGAGTTCTCAAAACCACAACGAATCAGCAATAAACTGGCTGATTGCTCACAGCTATGACAAAATGAAAAAAATTACAGGATTATTGCCCAGAACGTACATACAAGGACTTTGGATGGTTGGTGGTCAACAACAAGAAGGAGTTTGAGCGGCAAAAACGTCATGGTACAAACCAATGCCAAACAATAAAGTCACATTAAACTATAATCTGCCTTAATTTTGAAATTCACTATAATGTATTTTAAAGATGCAAGAAGGTTACTCTCACGCTAGCTCATATATTTACTTTATGGTGACGACGAGATTTGAAAGCTGTCTGTCCAAGCATTAAAATGCAAAGTTGCCCATATATGTATACATTTTTCCATGCATATATGGTATCAAATTCATAGATACATGTCATGCACTCATACACACCCATACATACATATATGCATGCATGCGTACGTACATACGTAGGTACGTACGTAGGTACATACATACATACATACATACATACATACATACATACATACATACATACATACATACACAATACACATACATACATACATACATACATACATACACATACATACATACAACATACATACATACATACATACTACATACATACATACATACATACATACATACATACATACATACATACATACATACATACATACATACATACATACATACATACATACATACATACATACATACATACATACATACATACATACATACATACATACATACATACATACATACATACATACATACATACATACATACATACATACATACATACATGGTATGACATATTTCTATTTTCATATATTGCTGCACAGCAATTTTTGCATTGAAAAAACTTTGTCGAAAAATGGGTAACAGATAACAAATACTGCATGTAATTTTAAATTTCAAAAATGTATAATTACCTACCTTGAGTGTGCGATTGTACGATTGTTGTTAGATCAAAGGTAAATGTGGTTTCAATCCGTTATCAAAATACCTTTTCCGAGGTCGCAAATTTAGTTTTAATGATATTGAAGTGGTACAATTTGCGACAGAAAAATGCAATGAATCTCGCTCGACTTTGTAAAATGATTTTTTAAAATGTATCTTAGTCAGCAGCTACAATTTGACAAATAAAAGTCAGGAAGGTATTATAGTTCCTCGGTCTAGTTTTTATTATACGTTAATATACTATATACTATAATATTTTCGATATTGGGCAGAGAATGAAATTAATTAAGGTTCCGAGAAAAGAAATGACCTTTTTAAGCCAACTATTTCCTAGTAATGTATGTCACCATTGTTTACATAACTATCACATCACAGGTAATTTGCAAAACTTTCAAAAACCGGTTTTCCCTATGTTTTGTTACAATGCTTTGAGATATGTGGCTGAAATTTGTGTGAGTGCAAGCTGTCCTAAGGATCTTCTAAAGTGTGTCTCAGAATTTTTTTAAACCTTCTTAAACAATTTTTATGCCTGAAAAATGTCCAGAGCGGTGAATTTAACCCTAGTTGATTTCTTTAAAATTGTGCTCAAATAAAAACTAAGCAAGATATAAAAAATCTGAGACACGCTTTTGAAGAGCGTTGTGACAGCTTGCATTCCAGCAAGTTTGAGTCAGATATTTTGAGGTATTGAAACAAAACACAGGGAAACAAATTTTTGAAAGGTTATGCAAATTACCTGTCACGTGATAGTTATGTAAACAATGGTGACACTGTGATTACCAAAATGTTTCCCTATATCTAGGCTTTCAGAAAATGTATAATGTATGGGGGTTCTGAGCTTATTAAGCACCAGAAAATGTTCGATTAAAGAGGTCAATTTCTTGTCATGGAACCTTCATTTGATTTTCATGCTTATAATATACTGACTGATAATCCAGATGATGAAGTTTTCGTCCAAAGCTGACGGATGCCCTGTGGTAGCATGTCTTGAAAGGCTCAGTACTGTGGCATTAAACAAGGATGAAGGTATTTGATTATTATCCCTGAAAGCATGGATAATTATTTTACGAGCAAAAGTGAGTCATACTTGAAAAATCGCGTTGATGATCAAATAATGGTTGCAGCGGAGACGTAGTACATATTCAGGATACCTTTAACATAGCCTGATGGTTATAACATCGGGGTACAGTATTTATGCAGGCTACCTCCATGGTAGACTATATGGTTGCAGTATTGAGATAGTACAAATACAGACTACCTCCATGGTCAACTGACAGCTGAAGTGGTGTAGTACTATAAATACAGACTACCTCCGAGTCAATCGTAGATTGATGGTTTCAGCACAAGGTTATTTAAATTCAAGCAACAGTCACAGGGATTGCAGTATTTGGGTTAGTATCAATACAGTCTACAGCCATGATTGAAACGACACGATCATATAGGTACACACAGTAGTCATCTTCGAATGTGTCACACTGTTCTACAGGTTACCAGAATTATCGTATGAGATACTGTCATATGAGATACTGTGAGATATCATACCAGGAAGGTGTTCATGGGAAATCACTATTTAGTAGTATACTCCTTGCTGTTCAACTCGGTTTAGTGCGAATGGCTCGGCATTCGAAACAATTCTATGAAAGAAATATCTTTATTTGAGAGAAAATACACCTAAGCAAGGAACCTTCCGTGCCTGAAATCATTTCGAATGCGGCAAAGGTAAATGAAAGTGGCGATATGATGCTTGAATATTTGTAATCAGATATAAACTGAAAATGCTCACGTGTTTCAATATATTACAGTTGTCTGTAAATTGAAACTTTTACCAAAAGTTTTCAATTTCATGGAATATGTTATGATCAACATCATGAATAATATTAAAAAAAAGATAATACCATGGGTCATTAATTTACAAAGAAGTAATTAGCTGAAATAAATTCTAAATGTCTCAGACTGCTGTCATTGTATCACCACTTTATTTAGCTAGTGTAATTGCCTTTGGTCAAGTCCTGTAAGCCCTATATACTAAACTCTAAAAGCTCATTTGATATCGAAATTATAAATCACTTGACATGAAAATGCGAAATATCTTTTACTTACACAATATAATTGTTTCACAAATCTACATAGTATTTTTCATAAACTTTTGTAGTAGTCTTCTAGGCTTTTGTTCCTAATTTGGAAAGGTAGTCAATATGCAATTTAGTAACTAGCTAATGTAAAAATACTAAGCTACTTTCAGTAATATTTCATCAAGGTATCTTCAATGAACAGCGTGTTTTGTCAACTTCGATCAAGTCTTTTCAGATATTTATCCCTACTTATGTGAGTTCACCAGATATGCAACTGAGTTATTACTTTATCTGAACATGCTGACACAACGTTCATGGATTTTGTATCATAGTATCTCAAATGAACACAGCAACTTTTGTAAGATTCATCACCTTTTATAAAGTCAATCCAGATATATATCCCTTATTAGGAAAGTTCATGCAATATGGTAATTAATAATTAGCTGTAGTAAAAATTCTAAATGACTTTCATTGTACACAGCAAGTTTGTCAACTTTGATCTAGTAAATAATAATAGATATGTCACTAATTCAGAAATTTATTTAATATGCAAATAAGCAAATAACTAACATGTCATCCTCTAAATATAATTCAACGCTGATATATCCTTATGTGGTCAACATTTGTTGCAATGCTCATCATATTGAATGCATCTGTTATCAATGTGTATATTTTTTTACAATCAGTAATTATGCAAATGACCTAAAATATGCAAACCACGCCCACCAATACACTAATCAGTTCTGGCAATTTGCAAACCAAATCTATGTACCAGATTTGATTTTGATCCAACAAGCTGTTCTTGAGATACCACGCAAACAGACAGGCAGACAGAAAGACATCGCTGCGATATTAGCGTGAGCTAAAATAGCACTGTCCATTGCCAGTCCATTAAGTGATTCTGAGGGATATTCCAGTTAACCACAAAAATATTACAAATTTCAAATTATTTCTCCTCCTAAGATTTCATATTAATGTGAATGAGTTCAACATTTCTTCAGAATCACTTAATGGACTGTGCTATTTTAGCTCACGCTAATGTCGCTGCGATGTCTTTCTGTCTGCCTGTCTGTATAAGGACGACATTCATGCGTGATTATAGAATTTTTCCGAGGTATAATTTATTATTACACCTCACGCATTCAGCATGCACTGCCATTGGTTAAACATGACTCATGTGACATGTAAAAGAACGTAATGATGCCCTCTGCAAACGTGATAATGCCCTCTGCGAACTTGATGATGACCTCTGCATTTGATATTACATAGATGACGTCATTTTACTTACTGCGCGTCCTTTCTGCGCATAACAAATTGTCGTTTGCTTGTAAGCAGTCAGCAACTATGGCTGCGAAACGTCATGCACAGCTGTCACCGGCACAGTTAGACGATATTTTGATGCAAGTAAACAGCAAACGAACGAAAATGGCAACAAGGAATGCAATTTCTGTGTTCAGCGACTATGCAAGCAACAAATGTGGATACGCCACCGAGGAGATCGGCAAACTTTCAGCGGCAACCCTAGACTCGGCACTGACAACAATTTACGCTGAGGTCCGGACTCAGAAAGGCGAACTGTACTCGAAGAAGTCTTTGTGTTTTTGTGTCTTTGCATGTTTGCTTGTTCGGTGTAATAAAATTAATAACACACGCCAGCACGGGCAAGATCACGATTTGTTGCCTGCCCTCGGGCTGGTGCTCATGACGGTAATATTGATGATACCCTCGCCTTCGGTTCGGGCATCATCGTCATGAGCACCATCCCTTGGGTGGGCAACAAATCGTGATCTTGCCCTTGCTGGCGTGTGTTTTAATTTAAATATTGCCCTCACTGGCTTCAACTTTCAGCGTTTGACGTGTCCAACCATGCTCACCTAGGAGTTACTTTCAACTTCACACGTTTATGTAGCATGGTCAGCTAATACAGAAAAGGATAATTTCTGAGTTGGCATTTTATCCTCACATGTCAATGAGCCTGTCTGTTTTAGTCTATGGTCTTTGGTGTAGCCTAAAATAATATATTTTACATTGAATTTTTAAAAGTGCAATTCCAGCCACATCAAAAATCTGAATAATTCAACACAATACAATGACATATGTCATATTATGGAAGTGAAATCATGATAATATCTTTACTGTCGCATAAGCTTATAGTTAGCCTTAATGCAAGGGTAAATTGAGAATAAAAAATTTGGATAACCCTTTATGTAATGCAAACATTCCTTTCTGACCATACATAATTAGAGTGTTGGCTATTGATACCAAATGATAGATCAACATCTGTGCATGTCAATTGTCTGGGCTTTGAAAACATCTTATTAGATTTCTAAGCTTGCACACTAATATGCGTATCAAATAAGAAGTATTAATGCAACAGCTTGAATAACCATTTTATTAAAATGTTTAACTCTTGATGTAACATTTTGATGTGCTCCAAACACAAGGGATAAATGTACCACTACATTTATCGGTGTTTCCATGGTTACAAATATTGCAGTATATTCAATATTATGCTAAACCGTAGTAACACGATGCTCTCTTAATAAGTGTTGCTACGATATAATTTGCGGAAAGTGAAAATCACAATAAATTTTGAAGTATGTTCAAGTATTGTTCAGGAAACATGTATTTTCTAATTCTTCAGCCTAGCAAACATTGAAAAAAACTAACGATTTTTATTCCAGTCACTTAGCACAGTATACAAAGCCAAATTTAATCGTCGACAAGTTCAAGTCCGCATTAAAGTTCATTTTTCAACAGTAACGTTGAAGGAAAAGATGGCGACACTCTGACCATTATTGTCTGAGTATGTAATACATTTAAAGATGATTGGATTTCTTCTGTATGTAAACGTATACTTTATTTCATGATTGAAACGTACATTCGCCGAATATTTTGTAGGGACAGTCATCTGTCAAAAATAGAGCATTAATAATTGTAGGTTGAAGTACTACAGTGTAGAAAAACGAATCAAACACCTAATTGTATCACTGACTATGAGGGAGCACAACATTTTCGATTCGAATGGAAAAAGTGCTATTACAGTAAAGCAATACGGCCTGTCATTGTCAGGGGATCATGTCAAATACAACCAATAGTATTTATGTCAGTCTGTATCAATTAAAAATAGTTTGTTTTCAAGTTATTTTCGCAATGTAAAATAGTTTTGAAGACAGATATATGTCGATTTTGTTTTGTTACAAACAAAAGCTGGCAACAGACTGACGGGGCGGTTTATATAAACAATCATCTAATTTACAATTTTCCGAGCATGCAAAATACGGTCTGAAACCATCAGAGTATGGCCGACACCGAGCCAGTACACGACGAAAAACAAAAAAAGGACAAATGAAGAAAGCATGCAAATATGATACCATTTAATTACATCAACACACGAACGCAATCCAGTTATATCAGCATTTTAATTATATTTTTGCTTCTTGGTCACACAGGATGTTGGATATCACCCTAGCAACAGTTTTCATAATATCTTGTTGACTGACCCTATTGTGAACAATGCTCTAAGCTTGAAACAAATTGGAAAATAAAAACCTGTAAGTCAACATCTATCAACTTTTCGCCATTGGATTAACGTGGTGTCAGACAAATCCATGATAGTTGATTTGTCTCAAAAGAAATCCAGTCTTTGGTCATTACACTTCACAATTTCCTTCACAGCAGGTAACCACTTACAGTACACTTGTAACCACTTACAATCTTCTCTTACAATGGACCCCGATGGACATTCAAACATTCAAAATGTATAAAACTTGAAGTTTGGTTGCCGGAGTCTGTGGTAAAATGTATACATGCACCTTATATAATCGAAAATTTGTCGAAATAATGATATTCTTTGTACACTTTTACAACTGTTTTTCAACAAATTCATGCAGTGATCGAAATTATTCAAATCGGGTTATGCGGATCATAATGCCAGCCACTCAATGCTGTAGCGACGCCACATTCGCATATTTTTAAATTACCGTTTTATCGAACTTTTGCTTTAATGTGAAACTACCAGTTTACTTAATGAATTCAATGTAACATCTGACCCAACATTATAATATGGGTGAGCATATTTTTTTCTCTCAAAGTCAGTCACTATTAATAAATTACATTTATCATTGCCTCCAAAAACTGCCGCATGGTGTCGCACGTATATACCACACTCTTTTGATGGGACCATATAAGAAGCAGTTGGTTTGAGAGATATCAACGGGTCTTGATTGAAGATGGCAGGTTTGTACACTATCATGTTTTAACTTATGTTCGTCACACTCGATTTCATAAGGAAACGAGAGCAGGACAGCTGTATGTGCATGACTGCTGTTTCTAATATAATCAAATGAATTACCGAGAAAAAAGAAAATGCGATGTGTTCCTATGCATAGCTAGGATGAACGGGTATATATATATATATATATATATATATATATATATATATATATATATATATATATATATATATATATATGAACATTCAATGGTACATACGCTTCTGTAATGACAAAAACATGTTTTTAAAATATTCTAATGGCTGACAAAACGTTTTAAAGTGCCTAGTCAGCGAAATGACAGTGCAATGATGTTCGTAATTTCATGTCTGCCCTCAATGGCATTTATAGACACAATTATTATATACAGAGTGGCTTCAAGCTCGTACTTAACGGGTCTGATAGTCTAACGCATCGTTACCGTGTTCGTCTGTCAGTGATCACAAAATGAGTTTTGTCAAAGACTTGCTGAATGCAATACAACTGCAATGTATTGAAGTCGATATCTATACCCATAAACATTGTCAGTCAAAATTCTCACTGTCTACATTTTAAAAAAAGTAGTTAAAAATCCAGAAAGACCCGTCTTGAGCGATAACATGATTTTTTCTTGTAGCTTGTTTGTTCATCCGTACAGTCGATTGAATACCTACGTAGTGCATTCTCGCGGGTCGTCGATTGCGGTATTATATCCTGACACACGTTAATAATGCAGGTTGCATAGCATGTCCGTACAAATGATTATTTAAAACTTTTCCTCGTCCGTTTACTTGCAGGACATAAGTATATTGGAATCTTCTTTTTGGTCACCCAGATCTTTATTATATTATCTTATTATTACTATTCGAATTGGATGAAACAGTCGAGAGAACACTTGTTCCAAGACGGAATTGAAAAGGAATTTGACAGGGCGACGGAATCAATTGACACCATTGGAAGACAACAGACGTTTACTCAAAGATTAACATCCGGGATATCTGACTCCGGACTCAAAGCCGATCAGACGCACGTGTTGATCCTGGGGCGAATGTCCAGCGGTTCCACGGCAATTTCCAATCTCCTTCTTTACGAGATGAAGTCTTCTATGTCGGCGAACCTGGCCACCTGTTGTTTAAGAATGTGTACCATAAGCATGTCCACATCGACAGTGCAGATTATCTGCAGGAAATGCAAGTAGAACTCTGTGACTTCTTAGGAGAGCTGTATAACTGTGAATTCAAATCTCGCGATTATTTTCTAGAGGCTCTAAACAGTAGACCCCTATACAGATCAAGAGGAAGCTTGCGAAATCTTAATTATCCAATCACACAAGCTGACTTAGGATCGTTCTGTCAATCAAAGCCCTATGTCGTATCCAAAGTGCTCCGTTTAAGTGACCTGAACATATGTCTTCCATGCTGAAGGACAACAAGGTGAAGGTCATTTTTTTGGCTCGAGACCCACGAGGAACGATCACATCTCGATTTCACCGTTGGGGAGACATTTTAGAAAGGTTAGATGACCCTGCTAATGCCATTTATTATCCGACTGAAGACGTAGTGAAAGAGCATTGCAATTGGTTAGACATGGTTTTCAACTCCTTGAAGAAAAGTTCCGATTGGCTAATTGATAATTCAATGCTGATCCGCTTTGAAGATAAATGTATTAATCCAGATGTCGTAAATCAGGCACTTTATAAATTTGTGGGAATGTCAGCGCCACCTAGCAGGCCAGCAAGTTCCAAAGCCAACAACGAATCAGCTACAAAATGGCTGAATACCTACACTTACGATAAAATGAAAACAATACAGGATTACTGCTCAGACCACATATACAAAAATTATGGATGGCTGTTCATCAATGACAAGAAAGAATTTGAACAAGCTAAAACGTCTTGGTACAGGCCAATGCCGCAGGATGGAATTACGCTCAAATACAAAATACCGTAATTTGATAATATTTGGGCAGGTTTTTTTGAATGTGCACTTCTTATAGTAAGAAGTTTGATATTTATTTTGATGGAAAATTTGAACGACACTCTAATGCAAATGATTTTGTACAAACCATCAATACCATTCTGTCCATGATATTTCAATGAAAGAAACGGTGTGGATGGTTAGGTATGTTAGTTACATCACGCACCCATTCGATAAACACTGACAGATAAAAACATCAAACGCAAAGAAATGTATTTAGTGATTTTGTGTAATTCTTATAGCAAATGAGCTCGTATCAAAATGGTTCACTCAACCTGCCAGCGTTCAATACTAACCATGTAAAGGGACTAGAAACGGTCGTTTCTGATCTGTCCTTAAGTTTCCTGCTAAATTTCTCGAATTTCATTTGTCAATTTCTCTTCTTCTACGCATTATTCAATGCAATTTTTTGTCACTATACTTACTGGTGCATTAAGTCTTGGTCTGATCCGCTTTCATCTTGTGGGTTCTATGGACATTCTTTAAATGTGTGGAAATATTTTGTGGAATCAATAAAATACGTAAAGCACAGGATCTAAGATTCGCCCTCTTGCGATATTAATTATTTATGTTATTAGGTTGCCCCTCTGAGACTAGTGGATTAAAAGTGTTGGTTTACTGTCGCCAGAAAAACAGACATATCTCGGATATTTTAATACAAATTTTGTGTAACAAATTTCAAAACTTTGTCAACATTTCAGTAAGAGAGTAGAAAATCTCATTCATTTATCCTTTTTATCGAGAACGAGGCCATACCAACATGTTATGAAATACAGAATTAGCTTACAAGCGCATTTATACCACGCATTTATGCCATACCAACATGTTATGAAGTATAGGATTATCTTATACCCGTATTTATATCTTTTGGCTTTACTGACAGTGAACAATGCAGTGTTCGCAATAATGGTGATGAGCTAAGCCTCAATTCAAAAATGCGGAATTTCAGATGTGCGATTTCAGGTTCTTACTACTGTCTTTATTGTGTACTGTTTTGTTGGCACGCACACATTTTACAATCAGAATCAACAACATCGCTTCCCTTTACTGTTTTGTGGGCGCCAATGTTTTAAAGCTAGAATCAACAACGCCTACTTTTTAAAACATGATTATGGAATTTTCCTGGTAACAGGCCGTCTATATATTTAATATACTGTTAATGGGTATATTGAAAGTTATTACGTTAATACTCTTTGTCTTCCTATTTAGTCGGGTGAGGCAGGGGTCACATTTAACATTTCAAAATGCTGCATATAGAATTACATTGAAAACTGTCAGTAGTCGGACAATAGCCGATGGCAATGACGGCTTAAGGTATAATCACTCAAACTTGATATTGAATTTAATTCCTGCAGTCCTTTGTGTACCAGTACAGCTTTTGAATTTCCTCCAAGTGATTTAGAACATAGGATTTTGACCCGGTATTATTGTTATCATTATAATTATTGATTACAACGGCTACTTCTATCACGATTACTGATACTCGACTTTGATTTCGATACAATGGTGAGCAGATAAACGTGCTTATGTACAGTTTTAAAGACAGACGTAGTGGAATACAGACAGGAAAACTGTTCAAGTAAAGGTACATTATATTCATCTCCAACCTACTCAATCTAGCTACACGGTATTTTAGTAAACAGAATGATTTTTTGTGGATACATAGTAAACTGTTTCTACCAACGAGACAGAAATACAAAACTTTACTTTCATGCATTATTGGTATCCGTGTTAGCGTGATATAAACAGTCCGATATTAAGCACTGGAGAACACAGGGTGCCCGCATGCAATGGAATTTGCGGTGTGATGAGAAGGTCAGCCTGTAAATAGCGCTGTCTAGGAATGCGAAGAATCCGTCTTCCAGTCGCATAGGATAGCATTGTTTCGTGTACAATTCGGTTGGTTCACATACGATGATTATCTCAATTTTTGAAAGATTCAGGCACCATACTTATGAAGAGCAGTTAAACGAGTCTATCAACAACCAAGGTAGGTTGAACCACAGGCGTTCGGTACTTCAATATATGTAGAGAATGCATTTCTTAGGTTATTGTTCACTAGATACAACGAGCACTCGTGTATTGAACACACTGATATGCTGGCTAGATACTTCAACGTTTAACAAGTAGCAATGTCTCAATTTACACGAGTTTTGGCTGGCATTCATTTATCTGTGGGACCGAAAGTCTTAATCGTACATTTCTCAGTTTGCTTGTACTAATACTGTACCGAAAAAACAACGCTATCTTCAAAATATGATTGGTGCTGACCTTTCAGTAAATACAGACGGATCATTCCTTATTATAGGGACGAAACAAGCAAAACGTTTCAGTTACAAAAACAGGGAATGGTGAGTGACCTTTACATGACCTCAGAACCTTCTATACTTAGACGACCGCAATACAACATGCCCTTATTGTAAGAATTAAGTTCTGACGCTTCGTAACAATAATACGGATTACTACAGAGTTACTTATGGTTCACTGACTATACCCACAAGCCAACGCGCGGGCAATATTCAACAACTATCTTTGCCATATCCTCATAAGGCCTCTTGTTTTTCGCTTTTGTTTTGTTTTGGGTATTGTGCACATGGTATACCGGACTAAGCCACATCTACGTGTAAAACTGCCAAGCAAACCTTACATTTCAGTTACATACCCTTCTTTTGCGAACTCATTCTAACTAGTACAGCACTATTTTGCAAATTATTTAAGTGAGTCGGTAATTACAGTAAACATGTCAGAGTCAATTACAGTATCCTAGTCCAAAAACAACAAAAACATATTCTGAAAAATTTTACTGCGATGTCCTTCTATTTCTCTACCTACAAATATGGAGGGCAGCATGTGAGACATTCACACGATATATCCCTCAGGATTCAGGTATGCAATTGGCAGATTTAATATCTTACAGATAAACCATTTCTAACGTAATTATGCCTGTAATTTCACTTTCTGATCCCGATTTCAGGTGAAATACGATGGCTAGCCACCTTGGATCTGATGACGTCATATCACTGGGGAGTCGTTTAAATGAATTCAGAAAATCACAAAAGTATATCGATGTTACGTTGCAATGTAAGAATGTAAACTTTCCGTGCCATCGCGCGGTGCTCGCCGCCAGCAGTGCTTACTTCGACGCGATTTTTAGCGATAGTTTTAAAGAAGGTGGTGAAAGTGTACTCCTTATTGAAGGCATTTCAGTAGAATCATTGAATCTTCTCGTTGAATTCTCGTACACTGCGAGACTTGACGTCACTGACGAAAACGTGCAGGAACTTCTGGAAACAGCTGACCGCTTCCAGTTCATGGAGGTTGTGAAACAATGTGAATGTTTCCTCGTCGACAAAATAACGTTCTCAAATTGTCTGGGCATGGACTGTTTAGGGCAGATATATTTTATCAATCTTTAACAGAAACGTCAAGAAGATATGCGACGAGACACTTCGAAGAAGTTTGTAGCACTTATGAATTCTTACAATTAAAGAAAATAGCTTGATTTGTTACCTGAAAGACGAGGAATTATTCCTAAAACATGACCGATGTCTGGTGGATGTGCTTTGCAAATGGGTTGAATTTGATGCAAAATGTCGTTCACGATATCTGCATAAAATATGCGAAGAGCTGTTTGAAGATTCATCCTTACCGAAATTAACCGAAATTAACCGAACTTTACCGAAATTTACCGATGATTCAAACTGTGAAGCAGCGTCTCCCAACACTTTGTTGAAATTTCTGAACGGATCCGATAACTTCCAGTTGAGAATCAAACGGAGATATACCTACAAGGAGGTGGTGGTCGTTTGTTGCGGCCAAACTGATGTGACAAGCTCTCCACGTGATGTTATGTATCACACACTCGAGGGTGGTGGACGGACATCGCTATATGACATTCCCGAAATCGAGGACATCTGTCAAGTTACCGCCGTAGACGATACCATTGTTGTGTCCGATAAAAGGGGAACATTGTTTATGTACGATTCAGTTGACGATCAGTGGTCCGAAGTTGCAAATCCGAGCGATTCCGTCAAAGATGGCCACTCATTAGTTGGTTGTGGTGGAAAGGTGTTCCTGATTGGAGGACATCGCAGCGGAATCGATCTAACAGATGTCGAGTATTTTGATGTCTCAACCCATGACTGGTTTAAAGTCGCTCCGTTACAAACCCCTGTCAGTTGCGCAGCCGCAGTGGCTTTCAAAGGTAAACTTTTCGTTCTCGGGTCATCTTGCCAACTTCAAATGTACCAAAGTCAAACTGATACATGGAGTATCATTTCTGTTTCACCAATCACGGTCGACCTCGGGGTCATAGGCTTAACGTTGAATGACAGTATATATTTCATAGACTCTAAATCTTTTGTGACCTTCGACCCTGAACGACAAAGTTGGAGCCTATTAAATAGTACACACACAAGGCGGGAAAATTTTGGCGCGACAGTCTGCGGAAACATTGGAAACACGATATTAGTTGCTGGTGGTCACAAAGACACTACAGGCTACTATTCTGAAGAAAAACTTGATAGCATTGAATATTATAGTGACAAACAAGAACAATGGCAGACAATGTTTCCCCTTCCATGTGCGATGGCTTATCCTGGATTTGTTACAAAAGAAAATTAGTTGAAGATCTGCCGATTCAAAGACAGTGATTAAGTGAAATTAGCATTTACGTTAGCGCACTATTGGGTGCCTGATGATTGGAGTAGGGGTAGAGGAAATGATCAAATATAAATTTTACTTATCACACACCTGATAGATCGCACAAAAGTTGTGTAAACTTGTCAGGTCAACCAATAGACTCTAAGGCGAATTGGTTATGGGCGCAGCTATTCAATCTAGTAGTGCCATAGCCAAGAATTACAAGTTACACCACATTGCTAAGACTTTCAGGTTCTTCTTCTCGACTGTAACGTATCTCAAACACAAGGTTCTTTCGACAGCATCTTAAAAGAGCATTAAAGTTAAATGTAGATTTACATTCCCTTTCAACTCAGAATGGACCTCCTTAACTTACCCTGTTTTACGTCCATGGAGTTCGAGTGTACTTGAAAGAGCATTATATGTATTGTTGGATGTATGGATCGATGGATGCATGCATGCAAGCATGCATAAGTCACCCTGCATAAAATGGGAGTCATGCATTTGGAAAGATATTGAGTTCATAGCCCCTTTTGGAGAAATCAATGACACACTAAAATCGCATTTCATCGTTCCACGCTTTATTCATCGAGTCATGTAAAACTCAATGCTTCACAAAAATATCGTAAAAACGGAACCACAATTAATGCATGCTCTTCAAAAATTTGCGGTTTAAGTCTAGGAATGCTCTAGCGTACTTACGGTTACAATGTAGCTAGTACACGTCTGAAAAATAAAATATTCATTCTCGACTAACTACAGAAAATTAGATAATGCCGATTAATAATTTTATATCTCTAAAGCAGACATTACGAAATCAATATAAATGGATCATTTAGTTTCTGTCCTAAGTAACATATTATCAATATCAAAAGTCAAACTGTTTGAAATAGGTAAACGAATGGTATTAAGTTGTTATGGTTGTTAAAATATGTAACTGTGCCTGCCAGGCGAAGGGCGACAATGATACTCTTGTGAAAGTAAACTGAGAAGATTGTCACTATAATTAACGTTTATAAAATTCAACGGTGAATTATTTCACCGACTCTTATAATAGCTTGACTTCTTTCGGTGCATATTTTCTCAAATTTTCACCGAAAAAATGTATGAGAGAAGTTCAAGTTGCTTAATGTATGTGGAAACAGGAAAAATCCGAGAAACAAGAACGTACAAGTTTTCGCAGTTGGCGGTTGCATTGTAAATATTTAGGGTCTGTTAAAAAGGTTTCAGATGTGTTTCTTTTTTTGCCTATGCTACCGAAAAAACCTACCCCAAATATGAGGACACCTAACTTCATTCCTTTTCTGCACTTTACCTCACAAATAGTCACATCTGTAGCTGCATGCATACTTTAAACAATTATTGAGATTTCAAATGGAAATTGAATCGTTCAAAAAGAATGGTAGTATCAGTCCTCTACATTTAAACATTATTATTGGTCGAACAATGTATAATTTTTGATGTGATACGAGTATTATCTGTATAAGATTCGAAAATAACCATGCAACATTTATAGGAATGTTTTTATTGGTCACGTCATTAAATCAGCATAAAAATCGTACTTACTAACCCCTTATCAACAGCGTCATCGACGTAAGACAGTCATTGGTTTAGAACTATGTAGTGAGTACATACCTCCTGACAAATATTCAATGTTAAATACGTTTCTTTTAAATAAAAGAGGGCGATCAGCGTCATGATTTTCGACCGTACGCGGGCAGACACTTCACTTGAAGTCGGCAAGATATAGTGTAAGAGTTCCGGCGTTCTGCGTAGCCCATCCCTCTTCCGTCTTGGTAAGCTATGGATGTTACAAATTGCCGGATGATGAAAAGTGGATCCCCGTTACCGATGTGAACATTTTGATTACAACCCTAAGCCTCACAGTTTGCTGTGTCTAAATATACCTGTAAATGAAACAGAAATACATCTTCCCCTGTTGTTAAGATCATACAAATTGGTTGTTACATTATATTTTGGTCCATATCATATAAAACGTGATGTTATACGTATTGTGCTATATAAAATATCGGTTTGATGAGAGTGATAATATTTAGATTCAAGCGATTTTTCCGCTCCTGTGTCTCCTCAACAAATTATAAGTTACATTCGGCCGATCACACAATCTTCCACACAGTAACAGTCTTATATTGTTCTCGTTCGTTCAGTGTCCTAGGTTAATCGTAATAGTTATATTATTTAAGCAATAAAGCACACCCAGCGACGGTATACCATGAGATTTTGAACAGTTCACGACATATATGCACGAGCGATAGAGAATGCATATATGAAGTGAACTGGTCAAAATTGAGTGGTATACCGTCGCTGGGTGTGACTTAATGCTATATATCATAACTGTACACTATATTGAAATTCTGGTGCGGAACGTCATAAACGAGTTTGCTCAAGCTGAGAGCTCGCGCGTATGCCAGCCGTGGTATATCGCCAATATATCACGGTTCTTTTTGCGTCTCGACCAATCATATCGCTGTATTTGCACCATCAATATACTGGTATGATACAATACCCAATATTGTCTGTTGCGATGTTGTATCAGCATGAGTGGCATTTGTTCTGCATCAAACACGAGATGAAGCATAAAGTACAAGAGAGCTGCTATAATTCATTGATTCATAACCGATTTGTTATTTACCTATGCCCAGAGCACTACAAAGATAGAAAAAGTCTGAAATTTTGATAATTTATGACTAACATGGGTAAATGACATGTTTAATATAATTATAATCTACAAGATCTTTGATAATACAATTAATCACAGTGAGCGTATTACCTGATGCTGTAGTTCCTTAATCATTTCGAAATCAACTAATTTGAAATGTGATTGCAGCATGTAAAAATGTGACTGCAAAAAAATATTTTCCGAGAAGAGAATTTTATAAATTCCGACAAATCTTTCGGTAAGACGAAGGGCTTTCCAAAACATAGAACTCTTACCGTTTGATCGTTGTGATTCACGTCCTAGAAAGAGAACTCCGGCGTGTTTACTCGTCCTACGGTCTTGTACATTAAGGAGACCCTGGTATTCGTTACTACACAAGTTCTGAAGAGATTGGTATGCACGTGCGATATTAATGTTGCTGACTTCATATCCGTTGAACTAAAACTGTCGTCACTGCTTGGTCTATTTGCTTCTACAACAAAGAGGGCGTGAAATACATACTTTGTCAAGAGGAAGGAAATGATGTCATATTACATTTACTGTTAGCTTGTACCAAGATGGCTTCTGATGTCTGTTCGTGTTTTTTCCTGATCTAAGTTCAAATTATCATCATGATTATTCTCATTGGACTCACCTTTCATGTTGGCTAAGCCATGACCTCGGTCATTAATTCTAAATTGAAACTCGGACATCACATATCTCCTAGAGTTGTCATTGTCATCAATTATAACATCCTCCGTATCCTCGTCTGGTCTTGTTACTGTGATATTACAACAGAAGCGAAGATTAAACATTTACCACTATGTTATAAACAAAAAAATGTATTTTTCGTTTATGTGTGCATTTCAGTAATATGAGAATATACCGTTTTCAAGAGGAATGTCACATTGCTTAAATTATGCCATAGTCCACTTGGCTCATTCATGAATATGTTTAGTTAATTTTTCGGCAACGTTGAACAAGTGGTATCCCCAGAAATTATGAAGTCAAAGATTTATGAGTACTCATGGAATTAAGTCAAACGTTAAGTTCTAAAAGAGGCTATAACTTATTTAGGGGTAAGCGTCAGGAATAGTGGCTTAGAATCGAGGGAAATGATTGCAAATAAGGGTGGGAAATTTCATGATTTCATTTCGTTTCCTCTAATTGTGTCATCCGAACATTATCCGCGTCTTCTTCAGCTATACTGATTCCTAATACCTATGTGGAAGAAACAGATCAAGAACAGGGGAAGAAAGTATAATATATATATATATATATATATGTATATATATATATATATATATATATATATATATATATATATATATATATATATATATATATATATATATATATATATATATATTTGTATATATATAGGGAGAGAGAGATACATACATACATACATACATACATACATACATACATACATACATACATACATACATACATACATACATACATACATACATACATACATACATACATTATATATAATCCCATGGTATTTTTCTCTGTTGACGTCATCGTATACGAGTGTTTTTCGCGGAGCCGTACAACTTCGAGCCGAAGGCGAGAAGTTGTGCGGCTCCGCGAAAAACACGAGTATACGATGACGTCAAAAGAGAAAAATACCATGGGATTATATATTTATCACATGAACAGTCTTCTTATTTTCTTTTTGACGTAGATGGATCAAAATTATCGTAACAAATTGCATGGATTTCGTCGCGATTTGTGTTTACTTACGCGGAATACTTTCATTTAAAGAGTAAAGCGGCCCGTTACCCAGGAGATACTTTCATTCATAAATCCCATCAAGCTGAAATTTGATACATCGAATGGTATCTCCACCAACCAGACGTACGGATTCGGTCACGTGAACGTGTCAATCATTGTCTCGCGCTGTACCGATGCCAAGGCAAGTTGGCCATCGGCAGACATAGCTTTCACCGTGCTAGCGACGGATAACCATAGTATTCAGAGTTACTAAGAATATTTACAATTATATTCATGAAGTAAATGAGACGACACGATCGAAACAGTAATTCTCATTCTCAGAGATGCCGTGGCTTTCAAAATATCACACAAGTTTACGACCTTTGCGAGCGCGAAAGATTCCGTTCGATGACACACTCATTGCATGTCTGTGCCCACAACGCAACGTTGCCGTCACCGGTCTCTGCCGGTGTCAACTCGTCAATCCCGATCTCGGTCATCAATGTTTTCGTCTTACGAACTTTGATGTTTGCATTGACACATATCTCGTCCATGGATACATCCTAATTTTGTTGACGGAAACTCTGTTTTGAGTGTTGTCTGAGTCAACTTTCGAAGTACATGGGATTCCACAGCGCTGCACACAGCTCGACAGCTTATGTCTTCGCTACAGCATTATGCCGCGCTGCAAGTTTGATTCCGAGCGAGAATTTACGGAGTTTTTAGGTGATTAAGGAAATTGATCGTTGTTAGTCGAATGACTTTAGGCTTGTGCCTCCTATGTCGCTTTCCTGAAGATTATACTATACTCATTTATTCAGTTTGAGGTGTAGGTTTCGGTTTTATCGCCAACGGGATCGCCAGGTACGACGTCCACACGCACGACTCGACTGAAGCCGAGACGTTACTGACCATTAAATAACGATCGTCGGTATATCGATTCGATTCTCGGGAAAAGCTATTGTTTTAGCGACTTGAAATTTCGTTGGACAAATATGCCTTCTATGTTTCCATGTCTGGATTTATCGGGTCACCTTTTTGTAAAAATAACGTGCGAGCTAGCACGGCATCGATCACAACAAATCTGTTCGTGTCGCGACGCCTGCATGTATGAACGGTACCATGAAAGAAAAAAGTTCCGGTTGATGACGTACAACAGGGGTAATTCGGATTTCTTATCCGTCCTGTTCTACGTCACACAGGTGGGAATTCGGGCCAGTTCATGTGATAAACATACATACATACATACATACATACATACATACATACATACATGCATACATACATACATACAATACATATCAATACATCTGCCGGGGCTCAAACCCAGCGCCTTTAGCATGTGATACACCTGTACTCCACGAGAACAAGTTGCAGGGGGATGGAATATGCCATATAAGGTTTGCGATGGAAATGCTATGCACGGATTGATTGAATTATACTCTTTATTAACTTAATCAGTGCCGCAATTACAAGTCGTCTGTGTTTTGTGTTTGGCGATTTTGACGTTGTCACTTTCTGGTATATCACACGTTGTTCATCCTTGCCAATTATTCATACCTTTTCGACACGATACAGCCACTCTGTAGGTTTCAGTTGACGTGATGCGACCATATGTTTAAGGTAGAAAGAGCAATACAAAACTCCTCTTACAGTGACCATTGCATGCTAAAATATACAGGTTCATGTAAGGAAAAGCGTCACATTGCTTGATCATTGCTGTACCCAATCGCTGTTTGCAGAGATGCTAGAGTTCTGTAGCATGTAATGCTGTGCGCGCTTGAGTTTAGCAAGGTATACCACTCTGTGTACACAAACCGTCGCATACCTTACACATGCAAGTGTTCAGATCATTCAAATTTTATGCCGCATACTTTTGAAACAGGGATCATGTCACGTGATGTCAAGTGTGACACATTGTGGTTGTGGCAATCTTGTTTGCTTCACTTACATTGAGGTTGTTATGGGGAGTGACATAAGAGGTGAACCTCCGAAAATATAAGCTAAAGGTAAAGCATACTTACCGTTTTGTTTGTCTAATTCGAGAGCGGTCAAAGGTTGCATAAGCCAAGTCATGTGGCTGGTTTCTCTCTGTGTGTCTGAGAGAGAGAGAGAGAGAGAGAGAGAGAGAGAGAGAGAGAGAGAGAGGAGAGAGAGAGAGAGAGAGAGAGAGAGAGAGAGAGAGAGAGAGAGATGGAAAGTATTTCCCAGGGCCATATTTATAAAATGCATACATGAATTTTACAACAGTAAATATCAGATGAAAATTACATTGACCACGACACAATAATGAATCGGTATTGAAATGCTTGATTGAAAATACGATAGGCTTCAGGTTACCTACTTGAAAACATAAAACTATCGACAGTCTCAAGGAGCAGACATTAATCTCTGAGGATATTTATAGGAAGATGAACTTAATCTCTCCTACCTTTGAATATTCCTCTTTCTCTTCACAACGCGAATGATCACCACGATTAGTAAAATGATATTGCCAGGTGCAAAAAACCAGAATAATGATAACGACTGTGTACAACTCAAATGTTGTGGCGTCTTCAGTGCATGAGTTGTCCATTACTATACTATTAACATAAGATAAAACAATATCCTCGATTAGAGTCCATATTTTATGGGGCAGATGTCATGACGCACTGAAAAAAAGATATTCATTCATCTACTTAGAAAGCTGATGTGACGTGTACCATAGCCAAGTCATTACCTTGTCTTGTTTTGTTACCGATGTCTTCACATCTGCAAGATAACATGAATAAACCTCTAAAATAGATTAATTAAAGAGACATATATGAGTGTATTTGTGTCTCGGTCTGAGAAGCAACAACAAATAACGATTCGTCTCTGTTCATTAATCAATCAGAGGGGTCGCAGTCAGAATAATTGGAACATGTTTAGTTGGTTATTGAACCACTTGTTAAAGGATGGGGATTTGACCGAGCGGTTTGACTGTGATGTCTTTGCTAGGTGACTGGTTGCCGTACGTTGTGAGTTCGAATCCAATCGAAAGTCGAACGAATTCATTACATTTGGAGTAATTAATAGTATTGAAATAAGCATTAGTACATGTGGAAATGATAAGATATGTGGTGGTTTAATCAGTACAATGGTTGGGTATTCTAATTGTAAATTGAGAACATAACACGCTACAGGAATAGCTGCCATCCTCTGAAACCATCATCGTCGCAGTCGCTTAATTGTCGTTTGAATCTAAAGAGAGAGGGCGCGAGCAAGATACATTCAAAGTTTAACAAGATTACCGCAAATGACATATGTACAGCATTTTGAGATTACGAAGCTCTTTTTTTTTCCAAATCAGACACATCGGTAAGAACCTGCAAACAAATCTTAAAAAGTTTGATTGAGAGTTATTACATTACAGAACGTGACAAGAAGGCGACACATACCTGCTGCTGTCATGAAAACAGCAAAACACAGCGTGGATAGTAATTCAAGAAAGAAAATAGAAAAATTAGAAAAACGAAGGTTACCAGTGTTTTAATAATTACACTTTAACCATTGAAGCTTTAGTTAGTGTACATGAAATCATAGATTAAAAGCTCAGGTATTTAACATGAATCTACTGAGCAACAATAATCTTCATTGTATAGTGTGCAGTAAAGTCAGACAGATATTCGGACTCTCAAATTTCTACAATTCTTTTCTGATCTACCACTTATGAGGGGTTCATTTTAGAGCTCTTGGAGAAAGAAAAAGTTTCACCGTTTTAGTTTTTCGAAAATCCGAAATTTTATTTTCCCCATAGAGTTAGCACAGTGATGGCAGCCATTTTGAATTTCAAACTTTGCAAAATGTTAGGCAATTTGTTTCGCCAATTCCAAACTTTGGACTGTGACCCAGATTTTTATCATTGATTTGGTGAGAGCATGGTTGAAACTTTCTTTGGGGAAAGTTTGTGGGAAAGTTTAAATCTTCCACTTTCGAGTTACATACTGCCAAAAGTAATTTTCTACAATCTTGATTAATGCACATAATGACGTCATGTGTGTTTACCTGTCGAACATGCACAGCAACGGCTCTGTGTAATGTACGTGTACTAACAAAGAATTATGTGGAATTCAATATATAAGAAGGCCAAATTTCGTGGGTTTTTTGAAGCAGTGGTCGCTTCCCTGTCATAAATTTATCATTTGTTTACATGAAGACTCGCAAGGCAAAGTGCATATGCCAACGAACAATGAAGTAAAATCGAAGTATGAAAGAACAGCGTGGTGTAAACCATCGTACATTGAATTGAACTGGCAGCGAGATCCGATCACTAAGAAACAGTTCCATCGAAAAGAAAATTGTCTTGATGTGAAGTTTATAACAACGTGAAATAACAGAATACATTAACTGAGAGCGAGCGAGACGGACAGGTGAGGTTTTTGCTGAATTTATTATTGCATGACCACACTCGCTCTGATACGATGGCCTAAATGCAATCTTGTACAAATTTATTTTCATGACTTATCATCAATCTAATTACTGTTTTGTGAGTCCTTTATATCAACCTAGTGCTCTTCCTTCAGTGTGAATTTCAATACAAATTAGTGATATAATAATTTAAATAAGATTATTTATTTCAGTACTCTCGGTTAACGAATAACCTAACATCTGCATTGGAAAGCTTTGCAACACATTTGTCGATGGTCTCCAGTTTATCCTCATCTATCTTTTTTTCACAATTTAATCATTCTTAAATTTATAGAACGTTTCAAATAGAATTAAAAGTGAACGAATCATGACTTGTAAGTCATTGTAAATTGATAAGCGGAGAAAGCCTTGTCTGAAGGTAATTGTTTATCGCTTAGGACTCAGAGCACTGCATTGCAGTCCGAAAAAATGCACAAATACGGCCTATCTTGAGTAACTTGAACGACGAATTAGAAGTAGCCTGACTTTATATTTAGGTCGACTATATATATTGTTATGTACGTCATTTTTTTCTCCGATTTTCGAGATTTAAAAGAACAGAACTTCACTCCGGCTGGGTCAAATATTCTGAAATTTTTACTTTATTTTCTCAGTGCTATTTCAAAAAACAATTTTTATGTTTGGCAATGAAGTTATTACAACTTTTACATACTGAATAAGAGGCATTTTAATTTTTCTTATCATGATTTTTATCATTGTTGTGTGTCAGACTTTCAACCTAGGCCGTTTTAAAATGAGAATAGATAATGCGCAACAATATAGTCGTTTTTTTTTATTCCTATACTCTTCTCTTAAGTTAAATTTTCATTTTGATTATAATGTCAAGTTTTCTTAAATTAACAATTTTTATCATTAATACCAAAATTGAGTTTTTTAACCAAAATATAAACCCCTTCAGCCTTTGAGCGAACAACACTAAGTCTACTAAACTTTAGATTCCCCACTCTTAGAAATATATAGTATAGGGGGTTTCCTTGTCATATTTAATGAGGTGCCCTTCCAAACCGGTCCCATAAAAAGTTCAAGGCCCCAGGCTACATGATCAAAGTTTTTCTCAAGTCCCTTACCTGCAAATTATGATATAGCAGCATCATATATACTAGTTATTCAAGTATAGAAAAAATAAGCATGTATCGCGAAGTTCTGCTCAAAGATGATTGACACCTCTTATCGGCACTTTGTAGAGACATATTTTTAGGCAAGTTCTTAAGTTTATTCATTGTTAATGTATAAAATGGACTTTTGGGATACTCGGTCTGAGCCGAAACGAATTTTATCAAACACTGACCATCACAACGCACAATCTGTATACGCATATGAAATGTGCATTTTTGGTTTTTATTGTTGTTCTTCCCTTGATCGTAATGCTTGGCGTCAGAATTTCGCTTATGTTGTCCGGGTAGCTGTGAAAACAATCGTTGACGAAACAATATACCTCAAACAGTGAGGGCGTCTTATAACTCGATCTTTTGTAAAGGCAACAGATCAGTCAGGTAAGTGCGTTGGCCCCTAGTGACAGTAGTTAATAATTTCCTGTAGTTAATAATTTCGCGATGAAAGGATTCTCCATTCCTTTACAAAATGTGTTTTACCGTGGTTAGCTGTAATCACTGTGGACTAAAGTTCGTTGGCAAGGTACATAAAGAATGCTAAATACGGCTCAAAACGGTAAATGATAAAGGGCTCGTACTTCTTACTGTGACAAGATCATTCTTCTATTTGTTTGTTGCTAACAATGACCAGTTCTGTCTCATCAAGATTACTCGATATCAAATGAATCATTCGACAAAAATTGATGATTTTTGTTCGCAGCTTTATCATCTTTAGGTTGTTTGGGAATTTGTTTTACTTGCTGAGCAAATCACATGAACGAACAGTTTGTTTATTGTTTTTTAAGGAATCTTACAATCCTATTCCTTTATAGTATTGTCAGATGTTCACAATTTGTAGGTCTCGTGTTGTCCCTTTCGAAGATATAATACTCAAGTAGGTCATCGTACTCAATTAATCATTATTTGGCAAAGGGTACCAGGAATTCACAAAGAACACATTCTCTCAAAGTCGTCGTTTAGGGCGCCCTTCATCTGACTCTGTTGACCAATCCAATTTTGGATCAGCGGTCTCAGGCGGACTGATAGCCCTGAACCCATTAGTGGAAAAATTAGGCAGTCTGTTTTACAAAGTATAGTTAGTGACCTTAAGTTGGCTATCAAAGCCCGTTCCATTAGAGGAACTCGGTTAGTGCGCAGCGGTTTTGATGCGCATAGCTACAACTCTATACAGGAAACTGCTAAACCATTCTCTTAAAAAAACTTTGTATCAGGGTACTAAGAGAAAAATGTTGATGTGATATAACCGAGGTTATGATGATATTGTCGGTTAGTGGTGGCGTCTCGTGGCCGGCAAGGCTGGTATTCCAATGATGAAGGGATGTAAGACGACTGGAAACAGCGAGTACAATATAATCTAAGATGCTACTTTATTACACTGAGCTCTAAGCTACGTTCATAGTGTGATGGTAAGCTGGAGACTGGCTTGAATACACCTTGGCCAAGAGAGATATACATGCCCTCATGAATAGCAATGACAGCTCACGAATAATAATCACATGACACTACGTCACAGTTGATATTAGATAAACAAAGTGCATGGAATTTACTTATATTGATAATTAAAATCTCTTATCGGTAGTCTAAATTTTCGATATTTATTAGGACGGGAAACCTTTACTTACTCTTTAAGTATTAACCCCCATGTTACGACTGAAGGCACACTGTACTTTGCCGAGGTAAACTCAAAGAAAAAAAAGTACCGCCCACAACTTACTTCACAGACTTCTCAAATATATAAATCATGGTAGTGTAATTTGAATATTGTTCACGTGGGCTGTTTACATGCATAATGAGCACGCAGTAGTCAAGACAACCATGTCAATCAACTGCATCGGCAGCGCCGACATTGCGTATTGCATAATCATAATCGCTGTACTTGGCAAATGAAAACAACAACACATGTATGTTAGCCCGCATGTCGGAGAAAAAAACTTACATGTAGATACAGTTGTCTGTATAGGTCAATTGACGCCTATAAAAACCTCCATAGCGCCTTTCTTGTTGAGCGCAGCAGAATGTGCAGTCTGTGGGGAGACTGTAGACTCTCGGAAAAAAAGGTCGATCTTTTGAAAACGATCGATATCGGCAATGAAAACAACACACATGTGTGTAAGCTTCGAGCGAGCCCGCATGTCGCCGAGAAACTGCAACTCTTTACAGTGGAACTGACGTCTGGACATCACAGTGGAGCCTGCCTTTGTAAAAAATAAACACAGTGTGTGTAAACACAGTGTGCTTCGTCGATGGCAATTCCAATAAGATTGTCTCGATGGACATCGCTACTGAGTAATCTCCGCCACTCTCTCGTCATGATAGCCTCTCTGGTGAACTGAACACAACCTGGAATTTACCACGCACAATTTGTTCCTTGGTACGTACATGTACGTCGTTTCGGAGATCTGAACCGATCAAAGCCGCCTCCGCCTTATCACATCCACTTCGCTGCACTTCTGTACTTGTTCTTTCATGAGTGAAATCAGGAGCAAATCAACAGAACGATCGATCCTGAACGGTTCTTAGGGACTGGTCAGTTTCTTCGGCCTGGGGGGGGGGGGGGGGGCGGCGGTGGATTCATGGGGGGGGTTCACCCTGTTTTTGACTTTGGTGATAGGGAGTCACCATGTTTTTGAAATGCCCAATAGGGGGGGGGGGGGGGTCAGTGTGTTTTTGAATTTCGACACAGGCTCATCATTGCCTAAAATGCATCGTGTCAGCCACAAATTTCATCCAGTTGCATTTTTCGGCGTGCCCTTCGGGCGCGTAACTTTTATAATCAGACATATTTTTCAGCACGCCCAACTTTAACATATCAGGCATACATATATCAGAGATATATGTATGTTCAATATTTTTCAGCGTGCTCTTCAAGCGCATTACTTTAATATATCAGACATTTTTTCAGCACACCCTTCCTATGCATTACTTTAATATACAAGACATATATATCAGAGGTATCAGGATGTTTCATGTTTTTCTGCGCGTCCTTGGGCGCCATACTTAATAAATCAGAGATATATGCCAGAGATATCTTGATGTTTGCTAAGTGAAAGTGTACCATTATGAAATCTGCATTTCATATGAAAAGCATGACAAATTACTGATAATTTTCTTTCTCTCTATGAGAATTCAGTATGAGAAAGCAACATGCACAAATATCAATGTTACAAGAAAAGGTCATCTCAGACTCTGCACACATCAGATTTGGCTAAAATGCCTCTCTATTGTTCCTCAGGAGATTTAATTAGATGGCTGGCAAGTCTTAACACCTATCAAAGTTTTTGATTTACTGCTTTTTCCTGTTTGATATTAATTTTTGACATCCATTTCTGTACAACAGTTCAGGACATCTGGTTAAGCTAGAAAGTGTGAAATACATCCACAGCTCATTCAAAATGTACTGTATTCAAACTTTACATTGACACTTTGAAATTCCTATCTTACAACTGACATGCCAACAATTTCATTAAAACAGATACAGTTGTCGCAGTGCGGGGTCACCCCGTTTTCAAAATTTGGAATGGGGGGGTCACCCTGTTTTCAAAATTTGGAATAGGGGGATCAGCCACTTTTTGTCATCGGCAAAAAATAATACACCCCCCCCCCCAGGCTGAAGAAACCGACCAGTCCCTTAAGTGTGTCCATAACTTTAGATACCAGCGTGTATATCATAGATTTCTCATACCGTGGGGCCATGTTGGTAAAATAGCGAACACATCTCTGCCGCCGTAAAAACTCTTTGAGTGCGTCTCTTTTCTCTGTACGTTTTGAACATAGGCCGAATATTATATAAATCAGAACATTTACTGACTGCCTCGGCAATGCAAGTCGGCGATTGTTCGGATCGGCCATAATGATCAAATCAGAACGCTAGACACAGACGTCAACGTGAGTATAGCTTCGGCCGTTCGATTTTCAATACTTTCAGTTTGAGAAAACACGTTGTGTTTGTTGACAAACGAGACATGATATAAGCTTAGGTGGGACAAAAGCCGGGCGACAGTTTTGAATATGCTAATCACGATCACGCACTGAGTGAGCGATGTGGGCGGTCTTGTTACCCTACATACTGTCAATTAACTCGTTTCTGTAATACGATTGGTTCCAACAAAATTTTGTTGGAGAACAGGATTTCAACAGTGAGCCTTCAGTCGTGGTAAAGGGTTGTAGGTCGCAGTGCGCCGGAGCGCCCGCACGCGACGGAATCTTTCAGTCTACCATGTTATGGATTGAAAATGTTTTCTATCTGTTTGAGAATCCTATTTCCTTAAGTCATTTAAGGTTCCAATATCTCAACTACTTTTAAAAAATATATTGAAAGAGCCATGTTTAATAAATACTACCTTTGGTAACACAATGGCCCCTGATAACATTTACGAGTTCCATGAGTAGCTGTGGTACAACAAAAGTTGTGCGTTGTGTTTAGTGTGACCTCCATTTTTGAAGTGTACTGATGATAGCTGTAGCTGTGCAATGGTGTGTTTGACTATACTTTATCAAACCGCTGTACAAACAACTAAATAATTACAGTGTGATAATGTACGAGACCGCCACAAAGCTTTACCTTATGGCATAGTTTGTCGACCTAAAAAAATAGGGAACAAACAAAAGCGAGAAATAGGTCGCTGCTCAGCTCACCGTGCTTTAATGAGATCAATTCTGGGGCACCGTGGCCCAATGGTTAGGGTAACTGACTCACTATCAGAGAGGGTGGTGAGTTCGAGACTCGGTTCAAGACCCAGTAGGTCCATAGTAAAGGAATAACTGTCGGAGGACGGTGAGTTCGAGGCTCCAGCATGTTGTTGTGCCCTTGAGCAAGGCACTTTACTCCTCAGTGCTCCATTTGGGGTTAGTGGGTTATGCATACCTCATCCAGTAATTGGGCTAACGCCTGTTGGATGATGGACTGAATAAAAAAAATCTGGTAGAATACAGTATATTTAGAAATATTGGCACACAAAGACACTGGCATAGCACCTAGACATTATGATGTTTTGTAACTAACGTATATACCGAAGTGGATGCATCTGCCTAATATAACTTGAAAAGCGGGCTAATGTGCAGCGCTGAATAAGATCTGACCCAATTGGGTAGCTGAATCTGACCAATATAATGAAAACAATACAAATAGACTCCCTAAGTGGCTGTGAATAGTGAAAATGGACCAATCAGAGAAAGAGCTTATTCAAGCTGCACAGCAGTGAAAAGCTGATGCGACTATTTGATTAGTTACACACCCTCTCTAGAGTTTAACTTCATCAATGCTACAGGTGTCAAGACAACGTAATAGCAATACAGCATTTAGTAAAATTACAATTTAGAATCGGGTCGCAGTTACATATTCAGTTCATGATCAAACATTGTGCAGTCTCAGACATGTATATTGCGGCATTTATTGAACAGTCTTCAGCAGTAATTATCGCTTAGCAGTAAACGTAATGCATGTTAACCGTTGTTGCTCTGTTACTGTGGACTCGAAACTTCTGTTGATATTAGATGTTGTGTTGGTATCGTAGTATTACATTCTGTCATAACATGTTGTTAACAGATAATCAAAGCAACCGCTACACTAGCGTAGCAAACACACAGGATGGCACCTCGCAACGCATGTATTAAAGAACAGCCAGTCGGACGATTTAGGGAACATGTGACTAGGTTCAATCGATAAAGGAAACAATATGATAGTTAGGGGTTATTACACGAAGTTTGGGCGATACCGCGTCGTATTCGAGTGATGTGTCCGTATTTTGACGAGTTGCGAAGCAGCGAGTCAAAATACGGACACATCACGAGAGCAGCAATGGCGGCTAGCATGGAGCACATGTAGTTCTGTTTGCTCTACAAGTGACTGGTGTTTTCACAGATTGTACAACATTTATACTCACACAATACTCACAAGAACTGATAGTAACATACGTGGAACCTGTGAGTCATGGCAGAAAACAAGGCAGGAAGGATTTCTAGGCCTAATATGAATGAGGACTTTGTGTACGATGCAGCGAAGTCTACCACGGTAGTGACCAACCCAACCATGGCGGAAATTCAAGCTGATGAAGTTATACATACGGACTTCAAGTATGACTGCAAAATTAGCAGTGCGGTACCAACCAACATCAAGTTTAAGACAACCACAACCAGATTGCCATTATGGGTTAAGGCATCGAAAGATAAGTATACAGACAGCTATTGTAAGGCGAACGAACTTAAACAGGAGTGGAAAGAATCAAATCTGTCAGGGGGCAAGATGGCTGTTCTTACACTGTGGAATTGTCGGGCGGGAAAGCAAGACGATAGAGAGCA
Source organism: Ptychodera flava (assembly GCF_041260155.1). Taxonomy (NCBI): domain Eukaryota; kingdom Metazoa; phylum Hemichordata; class Enteropneusta; family Ptychoderidae; genus Ptychodera; species Ptychodera flava. The sequence continues at coordinate 105,590 of NW_027248297.1, forward strand.
TAAATATGTAGTGTTGACATTCTATACCAAAGGCGGAATCATGGTTCAAGGTGAAAGTTTTGAGAACTGGGCAGATAAAGACTTTCTTGAACTTAAACAATCTGTTAATAGAAATAACGGTGATTTCAAAAATGACTGTGAACTCGAAAATCAAGATGGTGGCCTCGTTTGGCCAACGTACACACATGCATGGAGCTGTTGATAAACCAGATACAGCTGGAGAGTACTGATCATGAATGTGTGCAACTCACAGAAGATAAAGATGATACAGACAGTGATGATGGGTTTGTAAAGAAACTGGTTCATAAATTTGAAACTCCCTCCAGCAGATCTAGACGGGGCAATATAGAGAAAAATTACAGTGTCCTAGAGAGGAGGTTATATGATACCGAAATATGCGTGGAGGAGTTACAGACTCAAATGACTGAACTCATTCAATCTACCAATGTTGTAAATCAACAATTGATAAAAACGCTTCAGCAGGATCAACAGAGAGCTTGTACTTGTACAAAAGATTACAATGAGTTGAAAGCTAATTACAACAAGCTGGTTGAAGCTAATGATAAACTGAAAAAGGAGATGAAAGAGAACGCCCGTGACTTTGAAGAAAAACTTAACATGCAAGACATTGACAAAATGCTATGGCAACAAGAGTTCACAAAATTGAAAGAAACTACCACTGTTGCTTTGGATAAATTGACGGCTGATAACAATGAGCTAAGGAAAGCAGCCGAAACATTCTCCAGGAAATACGATATCATGAGTAACCAGTATGAACAGCTGTCACTACATCTCAATGAAGTAAGTCGGGGAAGATTTGAAAGTCAGCGCAGGCCACCGTCAACGGCATCAGAAAGTTAATTGCAAGTGATGTAAGACAACCGGGAGTTCCCCTAAACAATCATTACCAAGTATTTGAAAATACATCTGAGGAGGAAGTTGATGAAATGCTGAGTGAGACATATGCATCAGTCTCAACTACACAACACGTCCAGAACAGAAATCTAGAAACCGGTCAGGAAGTTACAGTTACCACTACCTCACAACACATCCAAAAGGATCTGGCATCAGTACAGCATGTTCTACTTGGTGACTCACTTATCAACGGTGTGAATATAGACCAGATGTATAGACCAAACATTGCAGAGAAATATATGGTATACACAACTGAAGAGGCTGTCCAAAAATTCAGGATTCAAATTTGATCCCACAAAATTATCATCTGTAATTTGCCATGTGGGAACAAATGACTTAACAAAGAAAAACAAACAATCAGTACTGACATCACTCCAAACAATGGCTGAAACTGCAACACAAAAATATCCAAATGCCAAAATTGGAATATCTGCAATTTTACCTAGGATTGGATGTGATACGATTAATGTTGATATTACAGAAATTAACAATAACATTAAAGAATTCTGCAATAAGAATGAAAAGCTGGTATTCATACAACATAGGAAGTTGGCAACGAGTGGACATCTGTTTGCAAAGGATGGAACACACATTGAAAGGGATGGTGTCAAGTTACTAGTAGCAGATATGAAATGGGCGATGATGGATGGAAACAAAAAGCGACCTCGTCAGGGTCAAGCTACGAGGTCAGGTCATGGCAACAGGAGTGAATTCATCAGGAGAGGTCAACCAGTGCAGTACAACAGACAGGCTACAGGGCAATACCGATCACACGGAAATAAACAATATCAACATCGTCAAACAAAGCCACTGTATAACAGTACTGGGAGGGAAGATGCTGTGCAAAATAAAAATGACCAGATAGTCCATTCGCTGATAACTCTTTGAAAAATTTTGTATAAGTGTGTATGATACTGTTAAAACAACCATGTTACTAGTAGAGTAACAGTCGTTAGTTGGCCATTGTTATGTGTTTATCGGAGACTTATCGACAACAGGTGGATAACACCTTAACTTTTATGACTTGGAACATTCAAGGAGTCAAGCAGAAGCTGAATGACCAAGACTTCTTGAATACTATTAATTCTTTTGACTTTGTAGCTTTAGAAGAAAGTTGGTTAGATTCTGTAGACAAATTTTCCTTGTCTGATTTTAGTTATTTTCGTATTGATAGGAAAAGAAAGAAAACAGCAAAACGAAACTCTGGTGGTACTATTTCTGTTCAACATAAATATAAAAGAGGAGTACAGAAAATCTCTACGATTATACCTGATACAATATGGGTCAAACTAGATAAAACTTTTTTTAACTTTGAAAAAGACATATTTATCTGTGCAACATATTTCCCACCAGATAATTCATCCATTTACAAAGAGAAGGTAAATACTCTCTTTGAAGATATTGAAAAAGAAATAATCAATTACTCATCCGAGGGTGAAATAATTATTATGGGTGATTTCAATGCACGTACAGGAAGACTTGATGATTACGTTACAGATGACTCAAGAGACCATATTACATTACCAAATATGTATGCTATAGATAATTTCAGAGCAAGATTGAATAAGGATAATAATATCAATTCATATGGAAGGAAACTTATTGACCTCTGTTTATCAACAGACATGAAAATTGTCAATGGCAGAAAAATTGGCGACTTGTATGGAGATTTTACATGTTACACATATAACGGCTCAAGCCTTGTGGACTATGTAATTGCACAATCAAGCCTTCACTTTAAAATTCAATACTTGAGAGTTCACCAATTGACCCACTTATCAGACCATTGTCCACTATCTTTTGCACTCACTGGGCAAGTCAGAACTGAAAATGTGGACAACAGTACAGGTCTTAACCCCCTTCCCAAAAGATATTTATGGGAACAAAGTTCAACTGAGAAGTATCAAGAGGCTCTCCAAAGCCCACCAGTCAGTTCCAAAATTACTCAGTATTTACACACTAATTATTTGACTGGTAATATTGATGATGCTGTACAAGGCTTGAATGATATAATTACACGGCTGCAGACATGTCACTCAAAACCTGCACTCATAAAGTTATAAAGAAAGGCAATGTGAAAAAGAAAACAGGTCGTCGATGGTATGACAAATCATGTTTTATAATAAAACGTGAAGTTAGAGCAATGGGTAAACTGATTGTGAAATATCCAAATGACCCATATGTGAGAGGTCGCTATTTCAACTTAAGAAGGAGTATAAAAAGTTAATTAGAACTAAAAAGAGAATGTACCAGGAGAATCTTTTAAATAATATCACGGAAGTGAATGGTGGTAACTTAGATCAATTCTGGAGTGCATTGAAAGAATTAAAACCAACAATTCCTTACCAACAAATGATGATATCAGTAATAGTATAAGTGTTGAGGAATGGATCAAGCATTTCTCAAATCAAAATAAGAATATAACCATAGTTCAAAATTAGACAAAATTATAAAGGAGCTAGAAAGTAAGGAAATTAATGAAGAATTGAATGGGGATATTACTTCCACTGAAATCATGAAGGCAATTAAACAGTTAAAAAAGAAAAAGTCGCCAGGTGATGATAAAATAATCAATGAAATGTTAATAAGTGGTCAGTCTGTCCTTCTGAAACCAATTACAAAACTCTTTAATAGTATTTTAAATTCAAAAAAGTTTCCAGACATTTGGCGCACTAGCATTATAAAACCACTTTTCAAATCAGGGGATAAAAATAACCCAAATAACTACAGAGGGATAGCTCTATCAAGTTGTCTCTCAAACTTTTCACTTCAGTTTTGAATAACAGATTACATAAATATGTTGAGAGTCATGATATTCTAAGTCAATATCAGGCTGGGTTTAGGCCTGGATTTCGAACAACAGACAACATGTTCATCTTAAAATCGGTTATTGATAAGTATATTAGTAAATCAAACATTGAAAATGCGAAGGATAAAAGGAAAATGATAAATCGGTTGTTTGTAGGATTTGTTGATTTTAGAAAGGCATTTGATAGTATTTGGCGTCAAGGGCTCTATTATAAGTTACTAACACACAATATTAATGGCAATATTTATCAAATAATTAAAAGTATGTATGACGAAGCCAAATACAGTATAAAACTTAATGGTGGAATCACACGACAGTTCAAATCAATGCGAGGAGTTAGGCAAGGTTGCAATATTAGTCCCATTCTTTTTAATCTGTTTGTTAACGATTTATCAGGTTACTTTGATGATAGGTGTGAACCAGTTAATTTAGGACAGTCTCTGATCAATTTCCTATTATATGCTGATGATCTTGTATTAATTTCTGAATCAGAGGCTGGATTACAGCGTTGCTTTGATAAACTTCATTCATATTGTAATGACTGGAATTTAGAAGTCAACACTAACAAAACCAAAGTCATTGTTTTCAACAAGAATGCTAGGGTCCTTCGTCATAAATATAACTTTTATTATAGTAGTATGAAATTAGAAATTGTTCAAAGCTACAAATACTTAGGCATAGATTTCAAATGTAATGGGAAGTTGACATTGCAAAGGAGACTTTATACAAGAAGGCACTGAAAGCGTTCTTTTATATTAGAAAAGTGGTCAGTTCATCAGCTAACATGAATATTCATGCATGGATTCATATTTTTGACCATGTTATTAGGCCTATACTAACTTATGGATGTGAAATTTGGGGAACTGAGAAATATTCAGATAGGACACCAATTGAAAAATTGAATCTTAAGTTGTGTAAAATACTTCTCCAAGTTAATCAGTCAGCAACAAATTTAGCAGTGAGAGGTGAGATGGGCAGGCATCCTCTTTTAACTTTTATCAAGAAAATGATGGTTAAATATTGGTATAGAACATACACTAAGAAAGTAAATACTTTGATCCATGAGGTGATGGTATTTTGTACTAACAATAACATGGCCTGGGCAACTGCAATGCAAGAAATTACAGGATTGGAGAGTGTTGGTAATTTTTGGCAAAATGATAAACATAGTGTGAAAAACTTAACAGATAAGATAAGTAATGACTACATTTAAAATGGAAAAATGAAGTTAATGCAGAAAAGACATCATCAGGAGAGAATAACAAATTACGCATTTATAGAAAGTTTAAAACGGATTTTAAAATGGAAAAGTATTTAAGCTGTATCAAGGATAAAAATGACAGAAAATACATTACCAAGCTGAGAATAAGTGAGCATAATCTGATGATTGAGAAAGGTAGACACATGAGACCAAAACTAAAAGCTGAGGACAGAATTTGTAATAGGTGTGATACTAACTCAGTTGAGGACGAATTTCATTATATCATGTGTTGTCCATGTCATACACAATCACGACAAAAATTGTTAGACTCGATAGCAGTCAACAATGAAAACTTCAACAACTGGGATTTGCAAGCCAAATTTTGCTACATAATGAGCAATACAGATAGCATGATATACCTCACAACATTTATCCAAGAAACAGATATTTTTTAAGATTACCAAACATTTCATATTCTGCATAAAGTTATATCTTATATTTATTATATATATATATATTTATTATTTTTTGATAAATATCCTTTTCTTATTTTTGTAGTATTAGTTCTTGACTATGTTCACCTTTGAGGTAATAAAGTCAATAAGCTTATTATTTATTATTATAATGTAATAAACCCTTTATCATACATGCATGCTTTCGTTATGACTGTTTTCCTACGGACGTTCCAAAATTAGCGACGAAATCAACTGAAATCGACCTTGCTTGCTCATCGCTGTACTGATAACAAGTTGGTTGCTAAGGAGTGATGACAACCGTATCACTTCTTGATATTATTCCGCTGTTGGGCCATTCCACTTCAAAGGAGGGTTTATGGCACACTTTTAAAGCGAACAATTTAAATATTAAGATGTCGACACAGGTTTTCACACTTTGAAGAAGATATACTTTTTACTTGAAATGGCGGTGGATGTTAAAATAGGCTGGAGTGTGTAAAATGAGTGTGTTTTCGTGTTTCGAAACATACACTCATCCCTTCGCGAAAGTTATGAGGCCGGCCAAAATTGGGTCAAAATACTCGCGCCGCGCCAACGTTCGATTTCAAACTCGATCATGTCGATCGAGCAGCTGAGAGCATAAAGCAAGCAGCTCTGCGACATCATCTATGAATGCACAGTGGATATAATAGCCGTACCAGTCAGTTTATCTCCAAGAATTATACATGTCCTCAGTCGTCAAATATGCCGAATTTACCATCTTAGAAAGGAATTTGTGAGCGGATTAGGGAAAACGTGAAGTGAGTACACTGTAAGCCGTAGCGTCGTAACTCGTTCGTGATTTTGTTGCTGTACGAATAAAACATTTCAAATGTATTTACATCGTCTGTTCGTCACTGGCTTGCCTAAATAGAACTAAATTTCTTTCACAACAACCTATAAAGTTTTACTTTCCCTAGTATCTTACATTGTCTCCGAAACCCGCACCGGTGGGACCGGACACCATCATGACCTGTGAATCTCACTGACAGGTACAAATCGGAAATATAACAAGTGCACATCGTCTGTCGTGAGTATTTTCAGTGCGGTTGGATTTTTGTGGCTCATTCATGGTTGTAAACGATGTAGTTCATCACTCAGATACTTAAACTCGTCAACAGGAAACTTTTCGTATAGCGGTTCTGTCAATCGAGATCGTAATCTTCGGCACCGCAAAGTAGACGACATGAAAACACCACCGTATGGGATTGGCCGTGAACGATGACGGCTGTACAGGTGTCCGGTCGGCAAAACATAGACATTTTCAATGCGTTCGTTTGTATGTTTTTGGTAAAACTACTTGTACCTAAGTGCGATGCCCATGAACTGACTGCAAAGAACAAAATTTTGACCATAAATCACATTCACAATGACGTTTCGAAGTGTCACAAGTCTACGTCTAAGTTTTACATGTATGTGAACATCCCAGCGAAGGTCACGCGTACGCGTAGCTGTAAGTAGTTCGGTTACAGTGAAAATATAATTCGTATTTTCACTAGTTAAAATACGGGTTCATATTAGTACCGTCTAAACAATAGGAGAATGGCAATACAGGCATAGCATGTATGATAACGTGTAATATTTGTAAAAGTTATCCTTCTCGAGAAAAAAAAAATTAACAAGTACGGAAAGAAAAACTCAATCACGTATCTTAGAGCTTCAGCGTAATAGCTTAGTGTTGGAATTTCATTTAAGCTAAAACACAACAACAACAACAACAACAACAACAACAACAACAACAACAACAACAACAACAACAACAACAACTCAACAGGGTAAAGTACAATGTTATTTTCTCACCTCCTTAACATCTTTGCATAGAATTTACGACAGTCAGCATTTTACAGGGGCCGTAGAGAGGAAAATAAATACCTCGGTGAATATAAAGCAGACACAAATACAAGTTATTATGACCTGAGCTGAATGGATTACTTTATTAACTACTGAACATTTTTACTTCGATATTTAATACGCAACACTATAAGTGTCATCAATTATGTCTTAGCGTATTGATACACCTTCAGGCCAACACAGTAGGACAACGGCAGCAAAATAACGTAATTGTTTACTGTAATCTCAATCCGACACCCCATGTCCGACACATGTCCCTCTAAACAAGATGTATATCAGGTCATGCTGTGGGACGAGTTAGGTGAAATTCTTACCGGAAATAAACAAACCTGCTTGAAACTAGTACTGAAATTCAGGAGAGACAAACAAGTTGACTGATGCCCTCCCGGGTCGAATTTAATTCGAAAAACTGTCTTCCAGCCCACGAATATTCCTTTGTCGAGACTACCGATCACGTATTCCTCGTTTGAATTCCCATTATCGCCCAGTCTTCCTTTTCGAATCAAGATATAAGTTATCTTCTGACAAAGTCAAACAAACAAACATACATACAGCGGGATTACCCGTCCTAGCTACCCTATATTCCAAATTGTAAGCAAAACACAGAATTGTTTACTCGGTGAACGAATCAAATAACCAAAAATATTAAAATTAACAATTTCATTTCTTTAATTCATTCTAAATACCAAGTCTCAAAACAAGTTTGAATAAGGACAGCGATATCACAACAATCCACAAAAGCACAATGCATTGATGGTATCGGGAGTCAGAATAAGCACAAAGAAACTAACACAGTGACTAACGATATTGTTTTATACGTAGCTCTAGACGTCAGTCAGAAAACAATATATTGGTGAAATAAAATGTTACAACATGCCGATTCCTGTTACTATGTCGACCACCAAAGGGAATAACAGTGCAATTACTAGGTTACAAAAACGGTAAACGATACATCATTGCGCTCATGTCCTCATCAAATGAGCTAATTTTATCAATTTTAGACTCTTTTCTAAGCTGACTTTCACGTGAATGCGTTCACCCCCAGGGTACAGGTTCGAGAATTCAAACCAGTTGCTGAAATAATTTATTTTTTTGATATTATGGAAAAGTTCATCTCGGCTCATGCTAGTAGAGTTTTAAGTTTTCTTGGTTGCCTGTTAGCCTTAAGCTTTGAAGACCGTTGAGGGCGCATCATCGTGTGGAATCAGATTTGTTTGCCGAACGATGGATGGTGAGAGTTTAATATCCTGTTCTTTGCTGTTTTATGATTTTCTTGTCCTCTCTCTGTACGCCCGAATACCACATAGCGTTTGCTTTTCGAGATCATATCAGATTTTAAAGATTTCCCGTAAATCCAAAATGCAGAAGGCAAGAAATCATATCAATGTCGAATAAATTACTGAAGTCAATGAACCAAAAAGTTTAAATTCCAAGTAACCTGGTGAGAAGACTGTAGAATCCTAAACAACCAGATGATTTTTGGTGTTGTTGGTAATACTGTCTTAATCAGAAATTTCCTCACTTTAGCTGGTAATCAAAGCGAACACGTAAATTAGTGTGATCTTCAGTTGCCTACATCATAATAACCAATGGCAGAATATCCTTTGACGCAAAATAATTATAAGCTATGAGGTCAATCATGTATTATCTATGTGCAATTCTTATTGTTTTTCCCGATGTTATGATGACTATTGTGTGCAGAATGACATCCAATCTTTGACCATAGTTTGTTTTACTCGGACAACATGGCAAGAATAGGACAAACATCTGCACTGAGATCAAAACAGTGTGACATTTTATCTGCAAATGGTAAAAATACATTTAAATCATCCTCACAATGGATTTGATTTACACAGTCTCATGCATACATTCTCGGATAACAGTTGTACTGCTATGTGTGAAATACGGATATAAGTATCTTATTTATATTTATTTAAAAATGAAAAATGACATGAAATGAAAATCGAATATTTCAATAAGAGACAAAACCTATTTAATGAAATGAGACACTAGATTAATAATTTTACTATAAGCCCACTTGAGTTTTACTGATGATTCTCACAGTAGTCATAAGTGTAACCATCGTTTACCCTGAGTCAAATGAGTGTGTACAGTACTCTGCTTACACTACAATAGTTACGGAAGCGCCTGGCAACGCGCAACGCCGTGCACAGGCAAACATAGAAAGAATAGTCTAAAATATTATGTTATTTTCATATTTTTAAAAATAACAAATCGTAATTATAAAATATTGATATCATTAAAATACATTCAGTACATAATCCGGCTTGAGTTTCCTTCCTACGGAGCAATAGTCGATAAAATCGCTGTAGGTGTGTGATTTGTGTATGGCATGGGCAGCCGACCGGGGCGTCCAGTATACTATGAGTATATAAAAGGAGATTCATAGTTTCATAGTTCAATTTTGAAAATTATGAAAATAATATCATACTTTAGACTATTCATTTCCAGTTAGCCTATGCGTCGTGTTGTAATTGGGCTGACGCGCGTACAACACGACGCACACCAAAACTGGAAATCAATAGTCTCAAATATATGTATATGTAATTGGGCTGACGCGCGTCTACTCTCTTTAATATAGTGGTAAAATACCGTGCTTTTGTTCTTAGTTATAAATGGAACACACAACCCGTATGTGTCAGCCTTATCTGAAGGAGCGGGGCGTTTTCATTGAAACAGTTTTCAGCATCAATGTGTCGCCATATAAATCTTCAATTTGTGACAAGTACAGATAAGTTTTGTTTGTATCCCTTTGTGCTATCTTATTAATCATCGTTTTGCTCACTTGTTTACCGCGACCTGTTTGTGTTTACAGACCGGATGAAGGGCAATACTTGTCAGGGTAGAACATGCACTCAACAACTGTTCGGTCGCTCTGGCCTAGCTATTTTCCAATATGTCTTATTTCTTGCAACCCTGCAGTCACGTCGATATGCGCCATGCATCACAGTCGCCTGTGTAGTCGCTTTGCGAATCACCTATATGCGAAGCGACTAGCCAAGCCTCTGTGTGCGCCATGGAGATCTGACAATCGCTAGTTGCGCCAACATGTATTCGTTAGATAAAGCATGTATAAAGCGATTAGCAATGAACTGTTTCAAATGTGTCCATGTGTCGCCAAGCAACATCACTGAACCTTCTCACGCTGGTTAAGTGTTGATTTACTTTGTTGTGACAGGAATCTGGCGCCACACTCCAGTGGCACTACAAAATATTTGACAGTAATAAAGTACATGGAGTCATATGTCTCCATGGTGATTCTAAGATGATCGTTTGCTGTTTGTTTACATGAAGTGTTAAGAAGTACAGAGAAATGGTCGATTAGAAGTCCGTACGCCAGTGCTGCATAGTATTTAGGTCGATTGGCAGAGGTCGAGTGGCAGCTTGTCCCTGCGACTGCGATATGGAAGGGTGAATGATTGAACACAAGGCAGTCACATAAATGTGTTTTTCTAGCGGTCAATATAAAAAAAATGCCCTGCGGACGGGTAATGAGTGAATCTGTTTCATGCGACGAGAGCCTTAGAGATGGAGAATGTGTCAGTATTTTCTGATTTGGAGAGGTTTTGCGGTGAGATTGGGAATTGCAAGTTATGGGAACGGATTTTTTTTTCCAAATCGTGGCGGGAGAGGAGCCGCCAAACGCGTTTGCACACCGGCCATATAACGATTTTCCATCTGAATATCTGAGAATGTAGATTTAAATGTATATATGCAGTTGGGTGATATTTAACATCTACAGATATTCTGGTCCTGAGAACAAGTACGTTCGATTACAAAGCAGCGCTTTGTCAGGCTTTTTTTTCACTGAAAGGGGAATATAATTAGTATTTCTTTAATCAACCGTGATCAAATGTGGCAGTGATTTTTACACTTTTTGCTAATTTTCATTTTTCTTTTCTTCTCCAATTTTAGACCATGGCGACATAATGTATTTTGTAAAGGCCCAGGGACGCTAAATCTACCCAAGCTACTGGATATACAAGGAGAACATTCCAGCCAAACACCTAGGAATCCCATTACATCTTTACTCCAGAAGCACCCATTTACGAATTTCAACACGTAATAGCTGGAATCAATCCTAGAATAAAGCATATGATATTTTCAGTCTTATGCACTTGGTCGACTCGCAGTGTTTGTAAATGTTTACGTCATGCATGGAGCATGAAAATAATCAAACTGTAAATCATCGGCTGTTCCTGACATAGTCTATTCAAATAAAGACATAAACAGTTCTGTTTATCAGCTCAACGTGTCATCATCGATTTTGACTTAAGGTCACATTTGGACTTATTCCTGCTTTTTAGCAGCAAGGTATTTATTTATTTATTTATATATTTATTTGCTGCATGCCTTTTAGATCAGGGGCTCACTAAATAAGACATTAGGAGCTGCAAAACACTGATGAAAAATAAATTTCAAGTACAGAGAGAGAGAAAAACAAAACAAAACAAAAAAACAGAAAAACTAGTATGCTAACAGCTAGTTCAAAAAATTCCTTCTCTTGTTTATAGCTTCGACTAAGAATTGTTTAAAAATAATATCAAATTTGTAGTTTAATTCAGGGTTGTAGTTGTCAGTTGAATCTCCTAAATACAAACAAATCAACCCTTTTTTCATTGAAATCTTTATATAAATTGATTTCTTTGTCATTCAAGAGAATTTCTTCTGTCTTAGCCATTAATTTATTTCTTTCAGTTGAGAAGTGTTGACATTTAAACAAGAAGTGATCTAGTGTCTCATCTTCTTTACCACAACATGGACAGGTATAATCATCCTCTCCATTTCCCATCGTCCCGTTTCACATTTTAACCCCAGAGTACATGACCTTGCTTTGAACTTTAATTGGGCACGTTTAAATTCACTTATAGTTTTCAAATATGATTCACACTTTAATGTCTTTTTAAATTTTTGGTAATGAGCTTAGATGGATTTTTGGTTGTTTTGTCTCTCCATGTCTTTTCATCATCATCTAAAATGATTTCTTTAATGTTTTTGTCTGTGAGGGTGTGGATAGTTGTGATATTTAAATTTGTTTGTATATCGCTGACAGATTTTGGCCAGTTCCAACACAACTTCTCATTCTGCCCTGCCTGTGAATTAAATAAACACATGTGATTAAAAATTTGTTTGGTCCATCTGGAGTTGACCATATCATGTAATCTTTTGTAATATTTCAGTTCCATGATATTAGTTTACTTATCATTGTATTCCAGCCCAGGTCACCAAGTACTGCTTCATTAGCAGTGTGTCTGCAGGCCTTTAAAATAAATTTGCCAGCCAAGCGTTGCATTCGCTCAAGACTTTCTCAGTCTGTTGTGCTGAGAACGAGTAGTTTCCAAGCATATTCAATTGATGGACGCATTATGTGATTCCACAAGGAAAAGCATAATCAATTCTATTTATATCTCCATGGTTACCAAGAATTGCCTTCATTAGAGGAAATAAATTATAAAATTTTGCTGCGTGCATTGAGGTTATCGAAGGGCGTACTGTCGCCACATGTATGACTAAGTAAATACCGGCTATGCTAATTTTAGACTGTGTCAATGTTTTGTTGAATACCTTGCTGGGTAAGCCTTCTACAGATTGACCTTTCTATGACAGCAGAAAATCGTATGCTCTCCTCAGTTAAATTAACTGTCAAGGTCAGAAGCTGACATTGACTAGGTTCAAGTGGTTCATCGTGTAAAATGATTTAAAAGTAATTTCAGAAAGGTTTGGACACATTGATCAGTGGGTAGTGCACTGGCGCACGGGTGGAGTGAACGCGATTGATAGTATGATTCTAACCGGATCACCACTGTAACATATGTACTATGTATTGTATAGAGAGACACGGAGGCCGTTGTTACTAGTCTCAAGCATGAGGAGAGTCTTACTTTATTCTGCACATGCGCACTACAATAATACGTCACTACATGAATATATTAGCATATATTACACTGCTTCCCTTTTAAAGAAAAGTGTTACATGCCTAATTTCTACAAATAAACTACATTACAAAATCTACAGATCTAATTTCACTACTGGTTTTCTAACTCTATTTGATCTTCTAACTGGTTCAGTAATTACACTTGGTTTTACTGATTTCTCCTGACTTGGTGTTACTTTGTCAGATTTACTGGTACCATTAACTGAAACTGCAGTATTTTCTTTAGGTTTTACTACATTTGGTATTTCAGTCGGATTTGCTCTAGGCATTTCTTTTACTGACTGTGGACTGAAATCCCTTACGTACACCTTTGATTCACTGGCCACTGGTACACTTGTTTGTTTGAACTCTGGTTCACTTTCCTCATAGGTTTTCACCATATGATCTGCATGAACCATTTTAGTCGTGGACCCAATTTTGACCATGTAATATCTAGGTCCTTTGACTTCAATTACAGAGCCTAATAACCACTTTCCAGTTTGGACTCTGCTCTAGGATTTTTCACTCTCACAATATCACCAATTTCAAAATATCTCTCTTGTTTTCTATGACGATCAAACTGCTCTTTTTGTGCATTTTGTTTCTTTTCTACTCGCTTTGCAAGACTGGGTTTTACCAATTGCAATCTAGTACGAAACTGACGTTTGCACATTAACTCAGCTGGACTTACACCTGTTGTACTATGAGGTGTAGTTCGGTATCTAAACAGAAATCTACCAATTCTACATTTCAGAGATAAAGACGCATCTCCTGCTAAGACTTGTTTAGTGAAGGCTTCTTTTACCAGCCTCACTGCTCTCTCAGCAGCGCCATTTGATGCCGGGTGATATGGAGCTACTTTAATATGCTGAATGCCATTCTTTTTCATAAACAATCCAAATTCATCAGATGTAAACTGTGGACCATTGTCTGAAACTAACTGCTCAGGTAGACCATGTTCTGCAAAGATTAATCTCAGCTCATCAATAGTATGATCAGCTGTGATTTATCTTTGCAGAACACGGTCTACCTGAGCAGTTAGTTTCAGACAATGGTCCACAGTTCACATCTGATGAATTTGGATTGTTTATGAAAAAGAATGCAAGACAAGTCGCTAGCAGAGATCGTGGCGTGCTTAGAAAGTACTACGATCTAGCGCAGATGGAACTTGCTGGAGCTTTCCATTTCCTGAAGCGGGACCAGAAGCCAGGCGAATCGATGCAAGACTACATAACCGCGTTGAAGCAGAAGCTGCGGGACTGTAACTACAATGAGTGCTGTCAAGGTAGAATTTTGCGGGACAAACTTGTAACGGGACTGTACAACTCGCGAATTCGTCAGCATTTTATGACTATGAAAGACATTTCAAAGGTAGGTTTCGTCGAAGCGTGCGAGATCGCGATATCGATGGAAACGGGACTGCATCAGTCGAATCAAATGGCGAAGGACACTTCAAGTAAAGGACGATCAGTAAAGTAGTAAGCAAACGTGACTCTTCTAAGACTATACAGTGTTATAGGTGTGGAAATAATCATTTGGCTAAAGATTGTCCACACAAAAATGTTGAGTGTCATAAGTGTTCTAAACATGGTTATTTTGCGAAATTTTGTAAGTCAAAACCAAAGGGCAAAGATAACAAAAGTGGTAAAAAGCCGAAGTCTGGTAAGTCAAAATCAGTAAAGGCTGTCACTGAAGCAGATAGCGACAGTGATGATTCCAATGAACCGAAAAAGTTAAAATTCCAAGTAACCTAGTGAGAAGACTTTAGAATCCTAAACAACCTGATGATTTATGGTGTTGTTGGTAAAACTGTCTAAATCAGAAATTTTCTCACTTTAGCTCTTAATCGAAGCAAACACGTAAATTAGTGTGATCTTCAGTTGCCTACATCATAATAACCAATGGCAGAATATCCTTTGATGCAAAATAATTATAAGCTATGAGGTCAATCACGTATTATCTATGTGCAATTCTTATTTTTCGCGATGTTATGATGACTATTGTGCGCAGAATTACATCCAATCTTTGACCATAGTTTGTTTTACTCGGACAACATGGCAAGAATAGGACAAACATCTGCACTGAGATCAAAACAGTGTGACATTTTATCTGCAAATGGTAAAAATACATTTAAATCATCCTCACAATGGATTTGATTTACACAGTCTCATGCATACATTCTCGGATAACAGTTGTACTGCTATGTGTGAAATACGGATATAAGTATCTTATTTATATTTATTTAAAAATGAAAAATGACATGAAATGAAAATCGAATATTTCAATAAGAGACAAAACCTATTTAATGAAATGAGACACTAGATTAATAATTTTACTATAAGCCCACTTGAGTTTTTACTGATGATTCTCACAGTAGTCATAAGTGTAACCATCGTTTACACCTGAGTCAAATGAGTGTGTACAGTACTCTGCTTACACTACAATAGTTACGGAAGCGCCTGGCAACGCGCAACGTCGTGCACAGGCAAACTTTGAATGAATAGTCTAAAATATTATGTTATTTTCATAATTATTAAAACTAATAAATCGTAATTACAAAACATCTATATCACTAAAATAGAGTCAGTACATCATCCGGGTTGAGCTTCCTTCCTACGGAGCAATAGTCGATAAAATCGCTGTAGGTGTGTGAGTTGTGTATGGCATGGGCAGCCGGCCGGGGCGTCCAGTATACTATGAGTATATAAAAGGAGATTCACAGTTTCATAGTTCAATTTTGAAAATTATGAAAATAATATCATATTTTAGACTATTCATTTCCAGTTAGCCTGTGCGTCGTGTTGTAATTGGGCTGACGCGCGTCTTACAACACGACGCACACCCAAACTGGAAATGAATAGTCTAAAATATATGTATATGTAATTGGGCGGACGCGCGTCTACTCTCTTTAATGTAGTGGTAAAATACCGTGTTTTTGTTTCTCAGTTATAAATGGAACACACAACCAGTATGTGTCAGCCTTATCTGAAGGAGCGGGGCGTTTTCATTGAAACAGTTTTCAGCATCAATGTGTCGCCATATAAATCTTCAACTTGTGACAAGTACTGATAAGTTTTGTTTGTATCCCTTTGTGCTATCTTATTAATCATCGTTTAGCTCATTTGTTTACCCCGACCTGTTTGTGTTTACAGACTGGATGAAGGGCAATACTTGTCATGGTAGAACATGCACTCAACAACTGTTCGGTCGCACTGGCCTAGCTATTTTCCAATATGTCTTATTTCTTGCAACCTTGAAGTCACGTCGATATGCGCCATGCATCACAGTCGCCTGTGTAGTCACTTTGCGAATCACCTATATGCGAAGCGACTAGCCAAGCCTCTGTGTGCTCTATGAAGATCTGACAATCGCTAGTTGCGCCAACATGTATTAGTTAGACAAAGCATGTATAAAACGATTAGTAATGAACTGTTTCAAATGTGTCTGTGTGTCGCAAAGCAACATCACTGAACCTTCTTGCGCTGGTTTAGTGTTGATTTGCTTTTTTGTGACAGGAATCTAGCGCTACAACCCATTGGCACTACATATTTGACAGTAATAAAGTACATGGAGTCATATAGTCTCCATGGTGATTTCTGAGATGATCGTTTGCTGTTTGTTTAAATGAGGTGTAAAGAAGTACAGAGAAATGGCAGATTAGAAGTCCGTACGCCAGTGCTGCATAGTATTTAGGTCGATTGGCAGAGGTCGAGTGGCAGCTTGTCCCTGCGACCGCGATATGGAAGGGTGAATGATTTAACACAAGGCAGTCACATAAATTTGTTTTTCTAGCGGTCAATATAAAAAAATGCCCTGCGGACGGGTAATGAGTGAATCTGTTTCATGCGACGAGAGCCTTAGAGATGGAGAATGTGTCAGTATTTTCTGATTTGGAGAGGTTTGCGGTGAGATTGGGAATTGCAAGTTATGGGAACGGATTTTTTTTTCCAAATCGTGGCGGGAGAGGAGCCACCAAACGCATTTGCACACCGGCCATATAACGATTTTCCATCTGAATATCTGAGAATGTAGATATAAATGTGTATATGCAGTTGTGTGATATTTAACACCTACAGATATTCTGGTCCTGAGAACAAGTACGTTCGATTACAAAGCAACGCCTTGTCAGGCTTTTTTCACTGAAATGGAGTATAATTAGTATTTCCTTAATCAACCGTGATCAAATGTGGCAGTGAGTTTTACACTTTTGCTAATTTCCATTTTTCTTTTCTTCTCCAATTTTAGACCATGGCGACATAATGTATTTTGTAAAGGCCCAGGGACGGTAAATCTACCACAGCTACTGGATATACGAGGAAGGTCACCAGAAACTCATTCCAGCCAAACACCTATAGGAATGCCATTGCATCTTTACTCCACAAGCACCCATTACGGGTTTCAACACGTAATAGCTGGTATCAATCCACGATTAAAGCATATGATATTTTCAGTCTTATGCACTTGGTCGACTCGCAGTGTTTGTAAATGTTTACGTCATGCATTGGAGCATGAAAATAATAAAACTGTAAATCATCGGCTGTTCCTGACATAGTCTATTCAAATAAAGACATAAACAGTTCTGTTTATCGGCTCAACGTGTCATCATCGATTTTGATTTAAGGTCACATTTGGACCGATTCCTGCTTTTTAGCAGCAAGGTATTTATTTATTTATTATATATTTATTTGCTGCATGCCTTTTAGATCAGGGGCTCACGAAATAAGACATTAGGAGCTGCAAAGCACTGATGAAAAATAAATTTCAAGTACAGAAAGAAAAAAAACAAAACAAAAAAAGCAACAATAATAAAAACTAGTATGCTAACAGCTAGTTCAAAAAATTCCTTCTCTTGTCTATAGCTTCGACTAAGAATTGTTTAAAAATAATATCAAATTTGTAGTTTAATTCAGGGTTGTAGTTGTCAGTTGAATCTCCTAAATACAAACAAATCAACCTTTTTTTCATTGAAATCTTTATATAAATTGATTTCTTTGTCATTCAAGAGAATTTCTTCTGTCTTAGCCATTAATTTATTTCTTTCAGTTGAGAAGTGTTGACATTTAAACAAGAAGTGATCTAGTGTCTCATCTTCTTTACCACAACATGGACAGGTATAATCATCCTCTCCATTTCCCATCGTCCCGTTTCACATTTTAACCCCAGAGTACATGACCTTGCTTTGAACTTTAATTGGGCACGTTTAAATTCACTTATAGTTTTCAAATATGATTCACACTTTAATGTCTTTTTAAATTTTTGGTAATGAGCTTAGATGGATTTTTTGGTTGTTTTGTCTCTCCATGTCTTTTCATCATCATCTAAAATGATTTCTTTAAGTTTTTGTCTGTGAGGGTGTGGATAGTTGTGATATTTAAATTTGTTTGTATATCGCTGACAGATTTTGGCCAGTTCCAACACAACTTCTCATTCTGCCCTGCCTGTGAATTAAATAAACACATGTGATTAAAAATTTGTTTGGTCCATCTGGAGTTGACCATATCATGTAATCTTTTGTAATATTTCAGTTCCATGATATTTAGTTTACTTATCATTGTATTCCAGCCCAGGTCACCAAGTACTGCTTCATTAGCAGTGTGTCTGCAGGCCTTTAAAATAAATTTGCCAGCCAAGCGTTGCATTCGCTCAAGACTTTCTCAGTCTGTTGTGCTGAGAACGAGTAGTTTCCAAGCATATTCAATTGATGGACGCATTATGTGATTCCACAAGGAAAAGCCATAATCAATTCTATTTATATCTCCATGGTACCAAGAATTGCCTTCATTAGAGGAAATAAATTATAAAATTTTGCTGCGTGCATTGAGGTTATCGAAGGGCGTACTGTCGCCACATGTATGACTAAGTAAATACCGGCTATGCTAATTTTAGACTGTGTCAATGTTTTGTTGAATACCTTGCTGGGTAAGCCTTCTACAGATTGACCTTTCTATGACAGCAGAAAATCGTATGCTCTCCTCAGTTAAATTAACTGTCAAGGTCAGAAGCTGACATTGACTAGGTTCAAGTGGTTCATCGTGTAAAATAATTTAAAAGTAATTTCAGAAAGGTTTGGACGCATTGATCAGTGGGTAGTGCACTGGCGCACGGGTGGAGTGAACGCGATTGATAGTATGATTCTACCGGATCACCACTGTAACATATGTACTATGTATTGTATAGAGAGACACGGAGGCCGTTGTTACTAGTCTCAAGCATGAGAGTAATACTTTATTCTGCACATGCGCACTACAATAATACGTCACTACATGAATATATTAGCATATATTACACTGCTTCCCCTTTTAAAGAAAAGTGTTACATGCCTAATTTCTACAAATAAACTACAGTACGAAATCTACAGATCTAATTTCACTACTGGTTTTCTAACTCTATTTGATCTTCTAACTGGTTCAGTAATTACACTTGGTTTTACTGATTTCTCCTGACTTGGTGTTACTTTGTCAGATTTACTGGTACCATTAACTGAAACTGCAGTATTTTCTTTAGGTTTTACTACATTGGTATTTCAGTCGGATTTGCTCTAGGCATTTCTTTTACTGACTGTGGACTGAAATCCCTTACGTACACCTTTGATTCACTGGCCACTGGTACACTTGTTTGTTTGAACTCTGGTTCACTTTCCTCATAGGTTTTCACCATATGATCTGCATGAACCATTTTAGTCGTGGACCCAATTTTGACCATGTAATTTCTAGGTCCTTTGACTTCAATTACAGAGCCTAATAACCACTTATCCAGTTTTGACTCTGCTCTAGGATTTTTCACTCTCACAATATCACCAATTTCAAAATATCTCTCTTGTTTTCTATGACGATCAAACTGCTCTTTTTGTGCATTTTGTTTCTTTTCTACTCGCTTTGCAAGACTGGGTTTTACCAATTGCAATCTAGTACGAAACTGACGTTTGCACATTAACTCAGCTGGACTTACACCTGTTGTACTATGAGGTGTAGTTCGGTATCTAAACAGAAATCTACCAATTCTACATTTCAGAGATAAAGATGCATCTCCTGCTAAGACTTGTTTAGTGAAGGCTTCTTTTACCAGCCTCACTGCTCTCTCAGCAGCGCCTTTTGATGCCGGGTGATATGGAGCTACTTTAATATGCTGAATGCCATTCTTTTTCATAAACAATCCAAATTCATCAGATGTGAACTGTGGACCATTGTCTGAAACTAACTGCTCAGGTAGACCATGTTCTGCAAAGATTAATCTCAGCTCATCAATAGTATGATCAGCTGTGATTTATCTTTGCAGAACACGGTCTACCTGAGCAGTTAGTTTCAGACAATGGTCCACAGTTCACATCTGATGAATTTGGATTGTTTATGAAAAAGAATGCAAGACAAGTCGCTAGCAGAGATCGTGGCGTGCTTGAAAAAGTACTACGATCCAGCGCAGATGGAACTTGCTGGAGCTTTCCATTTCCTGAAGCGGGACCAGAAGCCAGGCGAATCGATGCAAGACTACATACCCGCGTTGAAGCAGAAGCTGCGGGACTGTAACTACAAGGAGTGCTGTCAAGGTAGAATTTTGCGGGACAAACTTGTAACGGGACTGTACAACTCGCGAATTTCAAAGTTGGGTTTCGTCGAAGCGTGCGAGATCGTGATATCGATGGAAACAGGACTGCACCAGTCGAATCAAATGGCGAAGGACACTTCAAGTAAAGGGACGATCAGTAAAGTAGTAAGCAGACGTGACTCTTCTAAGACTATACAGTGTTATAGGTGTGGAAATAATCATTTGGCTAAAGATTGTCCACACAAAAATGTTGAGTGTCATAATTGTTCTAAACGTGGTCATTTTGCGAAATTTTGTAAGTCGAAACAAAAGGGCAAAGATAACAAAAGTGGTAAAAAGCCGAAGTCTGGTAAGTCAAAATCAGTAAAGGCTGTCACTGAAGCAGATAGCGACAGTGATGATTCCAATTGTAATGTGTATCATGTTGAGTCCTCCATTAATATGAATGTAAGTGGGAGAAAAATCTGTTATTATGTAAAACTGGATGTTAATGGTAAATCAGTGTCCATGCAAGTAGACACGGCAGCTGACTACAGTATCATGTCAAAGTCAGAGTATGACAAGAGTTTCCGGAAAATTCCCTTGAGAAAGTCTGGGATTAAATTGAAAAGCTACACTGGCGATACAATTTCCGTTAGTGGAGAAATTTCGGTCGAAGTGAGCTATGAAAGTCAGCGTGTCAACTTGCCACTGATAATAGTAGATCACCCTGGTAAGCCAACATTACTTGGGCGAAACTGACATTTGCACATTAACTCAGCTGGACTTACACCTGTTGTACTATGAGGTGTAGTTCGGTATCTAAACAGAAATCTACCAATTCTACATTTCAGAGATAAAGACGCATCTCCTGCTAAGACTTGTTTCGTGAAGGCTTTTACTAGCCTCACTGCTCTCTCAGCAGCGCCATTTGATGCCGGGTGATATGGAGCTACTTTAATATGCTGAATCCCATCCTCGTCACCACTTGTAACATATGTACTATGTATTGTATAGAGAGACACGGAGGCCGTTGTTACTAGCCTCAAGCATGAGGAGAGTCTATACTTTATTCTGCACATGCGCACTACAATAATACGTCACTACATGAATATATTAGCATATATTACAACCACCACATCGTGGCCAGTAAAAAAAGTCGAGACTACTCTATTTAATTGCATTCTCATGGCCGTATTACATGAAACAATGGACACAAAGCAAATATTCTCACGAGAAGCCAAACGTTTGTGTTGCAGGTCGTTTACACAAGTTTTAGCTCTATGTAAATAGACAGAAAAAAGTATACAAGCAGACGATGTACATGTGTTTACAACGCTGTACGAACTTAAAGTTTTCCCTAATCCAGTTACATCGTCCTTTCTGACATGGCAAATTCGGCATCTGGAATGTCTAGAAAGATGCACAATTTTTGGACATAAACCGAATGTTACAGCTAATATGCCCACGCTGCATTCTTAGATGTCGTAAAGCTGCTCACTTCTGTGCGCTCTGCAGCAACTCGATCAAGCACTTTTTTATGAAAGCGAGAGTTCAGCATTTTATTGAGCGATTTTTGCTAGCCCCATAAATGTGTCGTGAATGGCTGAAGATATTTTTTACGATCCAAAAAAAAACACTGATAATTTACAAACTCCTAGCCTTCCTATCGCATCTACCTTTGTACGTCGTAAATATCACTAAGACATGTGTAGTCACCCTAATGTTTTAACAGTTCATGAAAGTGTACCACAACCCATCCTGAAGTGGAGTGACCAAACAGCGGAGTAATATCAACAACTGATATGGTTAACATCACTCCAAAACAACCAACTTTCATGAGTACTGCAAGGAGTAAGAATGATCAACTGTTGATTTGTCGTTAATTTCGGAAAGTCGCGAGGAAAACGTTCGGTGATGTAATCTCTAAAACACGTACGGTTGGAATTAATTTGGTATAATTGGATTGTTAGTAATATCGGTCCACTCTGCAAATGTAAGCTCATCTGATTTTCTTTGGACGTTAAACACTTGCTTTATGAGTAATTTGTAAAATTGTAACATTCAGCTATAGGGCACCTAACACTTTTGAGGAATTGGGAAAATGTGAACACCAAATTTTCCCAAATTAGTGCAAATTGCGTTCGAAATATAGGTTCTTGTATCGGTAAAGTTGTTGAAGGTCAATTCAACATTACATACACATGTACACATGTCAAATATCCTTCAGCTGGTAGGTTTTCTCTGTATTCCTAGCGTGGATAAGCAATTGACCCTTTATCTGTGTCGCACATTGATAGATTCTCCCAGCTCACGAATACATGCAGGCGACTACAGTTATTCTCTTTGTACTCGTTTAATCACTAGGACTTTATATTCCCGAACAGCGCCTAATCAAGGATGTGGAAAGAATCCGTACGCGTCAGGGGTTAGCTAAGTTCGTGAAATTATACGTTCTTTTTGTTTGAGAATATTGATTTATTATTGATTATACATTGATCAAACATGTTCTTGACATACTTTGATATCATGTATACGTATTGCATGTGATACACCAAGAGTACTACGTTAGTAACGGGTCAATGAACTCTGGATGCACACACAGCTGAAAAGCACATGTGCTTGTGTGAGATGCGTTTGACTCTCCCAGCATCAAGTGGCATCGTTGATTCGAACATATGTGGACATGATTCAAGACGCAATTGTCAATCCCAGGTTCTCGCAACAGTGAGTTCTCCTACCAGGCACACACTCGGTTAATTATTATGTTTATTTGCTGTAGCGTTAGTACACAATTTATCGCAAGCGTTTGTCACCTCTGGTAATCCTGCTAACATATTGCTAGTATTTGCCAGGCTTTATATTTTTGCTCTTACATCTGGCACAGAAACTGAAGCGCAATTGGAGAGTGTGTGGAGTCGGACTGTATTGTCTCACTTAGGCCATGAGCTTCATGTAGTTAGGCCTACTTCGTACCAGACTTCAAACCTGTGCTCTGTGACGTAAACCCTAACGTGACAGCGAACCGCCGCTGAGGCCTGAGAACAGATATCGGACACAAAGTGCATGTAGTGCATCGCCACAAAGATGCAATATTTTGTGGAGGGACCGCTGATTTTAAATTCAGCATCAATGATTATCAATCTACATCGAATTTGTATGCACCCATCTTTAATGATTAGACATAAATAGAGAAAATATGAAAGATCTTCGAACGTAAACTTCGTCTTCATTGTTTTGACGATTAATGGCCGTTGCTGACAAGCTTTTGTTCTGGTAATTTTGAAGTCCTTCCAAAATGAATGTTTGCTGCGGTCACGACTACGAGGTGTGGAGCATTTCGACAAGCCACGTGAAGGCTGTTACTCCTAAACCTAGACCTACTGCTGTATGTTGCAGGTCGAAGTCTGTCCTCTCGGATTCCCGGCTATTAAAATCTATGTAGAGACAATGAGTGATGCCTCGCTGTTTACCGATCGGTAGACCATTGTCGTAATTTACGTGCTCGGATTGATTAGCTTCTCCGTTCAAAGATTTTTTTATTGTTTCGGGATGGTTAAGAATGAACACATGCTGCAAAACTTTGCAGAATTTACTTGAAGCGATAGCTTTGGTTTTAATGTACAATATTCAGTTGAATTTTGTTGTCTTCGTCTATGCGGGTTGTCAAAAGCTAAGGTTGTGGCAGGTGAACCTTTTAATAACCCTCACTGACAATAAATCCCGCAATATATGTGGTAGGCTCAAAATCACTGATATCTTTGAAAATATCTTACTTTTCTCATTTCCCGATTTTAAAAAAACTAGAAAAAAATTTCCAAACCTACCTACCTATTGCTGAGGGACCTAGACCTGATCCCGATTCAGCTTCTTGACGTGGCCAAAAGCGAGTGCAGTAATTTTCGCCTTGCAATGAGGGAAATTGCCGAATTTCCAAAATTTTTTTAGCACGTTTTTTTCGGACTCCCTGGCTTTGTTTCAATCAAAGTAAAACAGCTTAGAGTTAGAGGATTTGAACTAGAGTAGGTCGGGTAACAGGAACACATTCTTTCCAGGGCTGTCGCATTCGATTTCGTATTACTTAAAAACTATAAACCACCAGAGCTAGCTAGAGACGTGAACAAAAACGAACCAGTGGTAAGAAACTCATCGATTCGACTGCGGCTGCACAGGAAGTTCTAAAACATGCCAGATCGTAGATCCCCCCATGGCATGATAAGATATACCTTTCACGTAAACAGCTCCTAATGCGTACGCGTGCCGATGATGTTGTCATCACATGATGCGAAGTAATGCCTGTATGCGTGACTTCCTTCGTCCAATCTTTGTATCCGAACAGTGTGGTAGAGTAACCGTGATCCGAACTTGCTCGGGATACCGTGACGTCGAACAACACTAGATCAGTAAACAACAGTCTTCTCAGGACTGCATACCAAACTGCCCTTTTCGTGCACTAAGTTCTCAAAAAGAGAATAGCTACTATATATCCTAGTCCCTCGGTACGGAGGGACTTTGACTGTATCACAGTATCTTCTCTTGAGTGGACAGGAGGGACTGTGACTATATGTAAAATTTCGTAACACAGCAAGGATGTTTGTGATCGTATCGACAGCGAAGGTACGTACATGTCCAAGCAGATGGTTGAACCGTGGAAATTTGTATGCATTTTGTTAGTTATTTGTCTTACAGAAATCTATTTATTGGTGTTTTTATAAAATGGCAAGTTGCAAAATAGCTTGTATGACCATCTTATTATCCACCATGTATTTGCAAATTACATGAGAGAGGCGATTTACATGTTCATTGCTTTGTACAATGACAACATGACTGAGTGGCACGTCAAGTGTTTGATTGACAGCGAGTTGCAAACCGCCAGTGGCCATTTCTGACATAGATTTTCGCCATTGACGCACGAAAATTCTAAACCAGCCTCCTCATATCTCATCAGTTATTGATTGTAAGTGCATCTATTGATTGCAAAGATACTTACAATGGTGACTTGTAAGTATATGGGATATTTTGCGATCGATAAAAATAAAGGCCAAAAAGTCGCACTTACTGGAACGTGAGCCTGTGTGTTAACCCTACCGCGTCCTCTTACACAATGAATTCTGCCATTGCCTTGCCCAAAAAGATAGGCCAACTTTTCAATTTCTACACAAAGATTATGACACCCTACAGTTAAGGGATGTCGTAAATATGCGACTAGGGTTGACAGTGGTCGACGACAGTGGCGTTGTCGGGTTGAAACCGTAGAATTGGAAAAAGCCGACCGTTTGCTAGACGATCAAAGGTGCAAAGCGTATCTTCCAGTAAAGAAGTTAAAAGTAAACTACGCATAGCTAACAAACGGGATGTAGAAAGTCGTTCCATGCCAGATCGAAGGTTTGCACTCCATCAAGTTCTGTGTGGATGCAGGGCTGTCATGTTTGCTTGGGTAATCGATAGAATGCCCGGGATCGATGTGTAAGGCCAAAGGCCGATCCTCGGTACATGTGTAAAGAATATGTTTTCTTCGTATACATACATATTCTCAGATCTATTGAAAAAATATGTATCTTCCGATCAACTATCCAAGCAACGCAGCATGCACGCTGCATTGGTCACGATTTGCATGGGTGATACCATAGATATTGCTGGCATTATTCATCTAGAAGTTATGAATATGATCAATAAAAGTCATGTATTAAACATATTCAACTTTTTTTCGTTATACAAGCCTTACCTGTGTCGCGTGTGTACCTATTATTTTACCCTCGCTATCTCAATGTAGTATTTCAAAGAAAACAGTCCATATCTGTTATTGGTCTTCCCATCACCTTCATTAGTA
This sequence comes from Ptychodera flava, assembly GCF_041260155.1. Lineage (NCBI taxonomy): Eukaryota > Metazoa > Hemichordata > Enteropneusta > Ptychoderidae > Ptychodera > Ptychodera flava. Next base: position 132,146 of record NW_027248297.1, read on the forward strand.
ATTTGTTCTGCCGATCACCAACGGGGTTATCGCCTAGACCAAATAACTTGTTAGCAGCTCACAAGGTGAACAGGTTGCGCAATCGAAAAAATTCCTCTGATGTTTGAATTGTCAGTTTCGTGGAAAAAGCGCAGCTCAGCTCAGACAAGTCATGCAAGTGGAGCAAGTTTTTACAAAGCGTTCGATTAATACGATCATGATTGTGATTGGCCAGTCATGATTGTGATCTTGAGTTCGAATACGCCAAATAACAATCGTGATTGACAATCACAGCAATCATGCCCCAGGGCGTGATTAGTGTGATTACAAGATGATGAATAACACAGCCACCGATGCTGGAAGCGGAAACGCAGTAAATTTAAGTTCCAGAGAGTAAAGTTTGATTTTTAAAAGCAATATTTTTAGCCGATTGAATCGCCTCTGTGTTTAAAATACCTTGATTTACAAAATCAGAAAAAAAAATGTTTCTTTTTCAGAACACAGTGCAGGCTAGCTAGGCGCACTATCTTATAGGACTGTATGTAGTAGGTACTATAAACTATTCTACACGAAGATTTGATGGAAACATTTACCGATAAGCTAGGTTGTAGTCGTCGCTACGTATGCTGCAGCTCTGCAGAAATGCGCAAACACTAAGGGCAGCCTTGTCAACTGAACACATGATCGTGATATTTAGTTTTGTTTACAACCTTGATTTCGAAGATTACGTCACATGAATCATAATCATGATCGTGCAAATCGAACGCTCCCCTGTTTTCCTACCAATGGATAGAGTGAGAGTTTAATATCCGGTTATTTGCTGTTTCTTGTCCTTTCCCTTTACGCCTTAATACCATATAGCGTTTCCTTTTCGAAATCATATCAGATGTAAAATATTTCCTCGTAATCCAAACTTCAGAGGGCAAGAAATAATATCAATGTCGAATAAATTACTAAATTCAATGAACCAAACTTCGTGAGCAGAATTTAGAATCCTTGACAACCTGGTTATTTATGTTGTTGTTATCAAAACTGTCTTAATCAAAATTTCCTAACTTTAGTTGGCAAGGATTCTCAGAAGTAGATTAGTGAAATGATTTTAGAAGTTCTACGGTAGATACGGAGATCTTGTATCAAAATATGACCTGTCTGTTTCTTAAATGATGAGTGACAGCATACCAAATTTTGACTCACAAAAGTAATTTGGTGAATTCACCAAATAACAATTAATTTGTCGCTTGGGTCAATCTTGACGGGTGTGGCTAGCTGACAGGGTACGCTTACTCATTCCGGACACCTGGTACCACCACTATTTCGTGGTTCACGATGGCCTTATTGCCTTTGTCATCATCTATATGTTCCTTGGACCTGGTAAATGTCATAGTTTACCTTGAATGATAACGATTATTTGACCTGATTTGATGTCTATTGACAATGGAAGTCATCTTGAGTTGCCTATATCACAGTAACCTGTGGCAGTATATCTTTTGACAAAAATAAGTATAAGCTATATGAGGTAGATCATGTAATATCAATGTGCAATTCTCATTGTATTTACCCGATGTTATAATAACTAAATATTGTGTGCAGAAGGACATCCAATCTTTGACAATAGTCCGTTTTACTCGAACAACATGGCAAGAATAGGACAGGTTTCTGCACTGAGATCACAGCAGAGTGACATTTTAAGGAAAAAATATATTAAAATTGTCCTCACAATGGATTTGAGTTACACAGTCTAATGCCTACACTCTCGAACGATAGTCGTACAGCTATGTCTGAAATACAAATGTAAAGAACTTCTTTATTGTGTCTCTGAGTCCAGGAAATGAAATAACAATCGAGTATTTCAATTGGAGACTGAACCTGTATAATTGAATGAGACACTATTTTAACTTTTTGGACTATAAGTCCACTCTAGATTTTGTTGATGATTCTCACAGTTTTAGATATATTGTCAACGTTAACCCTGAGTCAAATTAACACATGACGCTAGTATATGCCACGGTCAACGCATGTGACCCAAAATAATGTTTTAGTGAACATACGTGAACACGTCTACCATCTGTGGAGCAATAGTCGATAAAATCGCTGTAGGTGTATGGGTTGTGTATGACATTGGCGGCCAGCAGGGCGTCCGGTATACTATCAAGTATATAAAGGGGTGACTATTGTATGCTGGACACCACGGCTGGTTGCCCACGCAATACACAATTTATACACATGCAGCGATGAAATAATGACTTGGTTTAAGTGATATCAATGTTTCATGATTACGATTTATTGTTTTTAATAATAATGAAAATAATATCATATTTTAGATCATTCATTTCCAGTTTGCCTGTGCGTCGTGTTGTAATTTAGCTTGGTTTCGCGATCTATGTTGCTTGCCTTAAAATTTCACATACAATTATAATGTGAACTTTAACATGATAAGCAGCAAAACTGACGCGCACCTACTCTCTTCGATAGAATGGAAAATATACGGTTATCGTGTTTTTGTTTCTGAGTTGTCAGTGGAACACAAAACCAGTATGTGTCAGCCCTATCTGAAGGAGCGGGGCGTTTTCAATGAAACAGTTTTCAGCATCAATGTGTCGCCATATAAATCTTCATCTTGTGACATATACTGATATGTTTTTGTGTATTCCTTGGCGCTGTTAAATTAATCATCGTCTAGCTCATTTGTTTACTCTGACATTTTGCCTTTATAGACAGGATGATTGATGATAGAATACGTGATAGCAATCACAGTTTGCTGACCTGTAAAAACTACTTTACAAGTAACGGGCGTTTGAAAAACGCTCTACCACTCTGCTATTACCTTTGTCATATATATGTGCACTGCCCTCCCAAAAAATTTGCTTCGACATACATATATTTACATGCTTGGGCAATACCTGTCAGGGTAGAACTGAACTTTGTCAATGCAAGCAACAGCTGTTCGGTAGCACTGGCCTAGCTTATTTGTCCAATATATCTTACTACTTCTAGCAACCCTGCAGTCACGTTGGTATATGCCACCACAGTCGCCTGGGTAGTCGCTTTGCTAATCACCTATACGCGAAGTGACTAGCCAGCCCCTATTTGCGCAGTGCCGGCCGAGCCAACATGTATTCATTTGACAAAGCATGTGTTACACTATTAGTTATAAGCTGTATCAGAGGTGTCCGTTGGTAACCAAGCAACACCACTTAGACCTACTTATGGCGCTGGTTTAGGGTTAGCCCTGCGTACAGGTCTGTGTGTTCCCGGCGTTATACGGCCTCCACCACAACCGTTGCAACGGTCCATGGAGATAACTGGGGACTCGCGGTCCGGATCTGGACCGCAACGAAAAAAAAAAACCGGTCTTTTTGGCCGAAATTCTGCTCTATCGGGGCAATTGCCATTCTTGTGACTGGAATCTAGCGTCACATCCCAATGGCAAACATAATATTTGACAGTAATAAAGAACATAAAGTCATCTAGTCTCAATGGTGATTAAGATTATGATCTTTTGCTGCCTTTTTCAAATGGCATTGCTTTTTGAAGTACATTTTGACGGCAGGTTAGAACTTCATACGCCGGTGGTTCACAGTACTGAGGCCGCTTGGGTGACTTGTCTCGGTTACCGCGATAATGAAGGATGAACGATCGAACACAGCTCCGTCATCTAAACTTGTTTTTTCTAAAGGTAAACATACGCAATGCCTTGCGGACAGGTGTTGAGTGAATCTCTATCATGTGTCTAGAGGTTTCAAGTATAAAGCATGTGTCAGCATATGTATTCCTGGTTTGAGATGTTTTGCGAGTAGTCGAAGAATTGTAAGTTGTGGGAACTGGTTCTTTTTGTCCGAATCGTAGCGGAAGAGTAGTCGCCAAAAGCGTTTACATACCGTCCTTTAGTATGATTTTCCATCTGAATATCTGTGAACGTAGGTATAAATTTATATAAACAGTCGGGTGATATTTGACATCTACAGATATTCTAGTTCTGAGTACATGTACGTTTGATTACAAAGCAGCGCCTTGTCAGGCTTTTTTGACTGAGAGGGGAATATAATTAGTATTTCCATGATCAAATGTGATATTGAGTGTTATTTTTTCTTATTTTTTATTTTCTTTTTTTACCCGATTTAACCATGGCACCATTATGCATTCCTATCGTCAAAGCATCAACCACTTAGTATATCATTTGTAAAGGCCAAGAGACGCTAAATCTATCAAAGCTACTGGATATACGAGGAAGGTCACCAAAAACACATTCCGGCCAAATAGCCCATTGCATCTTTACTACTCAAGAAGCATGCATTTACGTTTTTCAACCCATAAAAGCTGCGACCAATCCAAGGTTACAGAATTTTTCATTTTCTTGGACTTCGTCGACTCCCAGTGTTTGTAAATGTTTGAGCCATGCATTGGAGCATGAAAATAATAAAACTGTTAATAATGTCTTGTTTTTGACAAAGCCTATTCAAATAAAGGCATAAACAGTTTATGTATCGGGTTAACGTGTCGTCATCGATTTTCATTTAAGATCACATTTTGACCAATCCTACTTTTAACAGCAGAGATATTTAGTAGGCTTGCGTTGGGGTTACCAAAGAGCGTACTGTCGGCACATGTATGACTGAGTAAATATCGGCTTTGCTAGACTTTGCTAGACTGTGTCAATGTTTTGTTGAATACCTTGCTGGGGTAAGCCTTCTGCACATAGACCTTTCTATGACAGCGGAATATCGTATGCTCTCCTCAGTTACATTAATTGTCAGTGTCAGAAGCTGACATTGACTTGGTTCAAGTGGTTGATTGTGTAAAATAATTTAAAAGTAATTTCAGCAAGGTTTGGACGCATTGATCAGTGGGTAGCGGATTGGCGTACGTGTGGAGTTAACCCGAATGATAGTATGTTTCTACCGGATTACCACCACATCGTGGTAAGTAAAAAGTCGAGATTACTCTAGTACATCTCATTCTCTAAAATTATTCAGGAAGTCATGGTCGTATCCGTGAAACTTTCGGACACAAAGCAAAAGATACTCATGAGAAAGTCAGGAGTTTTTAGTGTAGGTCGTTTACACAAGTTTAGCTCTATGTGGATGGACAGTAACGAAATATATATATATATATATATAATATATATATATATATATATATATATATATATATATATATATATTATATATATATATATATATATATATATATATATATATATATATATATAATCGCGCACCAATGAGCGAGCTAGGATAATCTTTACACCCCCCCCCCCGCCTAAAAAATGACAAGTCCCTTATCTGAATGAGTTCGGCGTATTCTACTGTCGTAAGTTTTAGGTACGCATCAATATGTCGCTTTCACAATTTTCAACAGGTGTCACGTACTGATAAGTTTCAGTTATTTGTATCACTCTGCAATTGATCATCCTGGAGCTAGTTTTAGTACTCTACCCTGTTTGTCTTTACACCGTAAATCATCATTTTTTTCTGTCATAGTCAATTTAAATAAAGTCATAAACAGTTATGTTTATCAGCTTCACGTCTTGTTGTTATCTATTTGGGACAATGCCAGCTTTTTAGCCGCAAAGGTATTTTATAGCTTGCATTAAATGTTATCAAAGGGCGAACGCGGATGTTGAGTAAACAAGCTCAGGTTCTGTTAATCGTAAATGTTCTTATTTAGTACCTTGCTTAAGACCACTGCAGATTGACCTTTCTATGACATATCGGAATGTTCTATACTCTATGTTCTGACTCGTTCATGGCATTAATTGCCAAGGTCAAAAGCTAACATTGACTGCTTCAAATTGTTGATTGTGTAAAATTAAGTCATCTCAACACGTATTAATGCTACTTTTAATTTAAAATGTTTTGACTGAGATTCCTCAACGTGGTCGTTTCCACGCGTTTTGAGGTGAACACTCTGTGTGTAGAGGATTTGCGCGTGCGTAGAGTGAACGCGACTTTGAGTGTCTGCCGTATCTCCATCACTTCGGGGTCAGGAAAGTAGGTCGAGATAACTCTGCTACATCGCTTGCCCTACATCAGTAATTATTTAGGAGGTCGTGGTCGTCTTCCCTGTAATTTTCGGATACAAAATGTAAGGCAGAAAAAGTCAACCATTTGTCATTGTAGGTAGTTTACACAAGTATAGTTTTATCAAGGTGAGCTATAAACGATAATATGAAACAGTATACATACCTTTGAGTCAGACATGTTTTATTCGTATTTAGAAAATGTACGATAAATATGTTAAGACGCTGCACTTACTTCGGTTTTTCCTAATGTTCCCACGAATTATAAAATTCTTATCTGATATTGCAAACTCAGCATATGGGACGCCCTATATGCACAGTTCTTAGAGATGAACAGGAGACTTGTACGGCTAATATGTCCACGTTACATTCATATATGCCGTAGAGCTACTTGATTTATGCGATGGGCAGCCCTTTGTTGAGAGCGTTTTATGATGGCGAGATTTTAACTTTACCCGATTTCGTTAATGGAACTCATAACTTTCGTAAAGTAATGATGAGTTTATTTTTCACAATACAGAAAAAAACTACATACTCTATCCTATCTTTCACATCTAACGTAGTACTGAGCTTAATAGTAAATATCCCTTAAAAACAGTTTCTACACATTAAAAAGTGTACCACAACCCTCCAATGAAGTGGAATGACCCAACAGCAGAATAGTATCACAACTGATACGATTATCATGTCATCCCTTACTAACCAACTTTCTATGAGTACAGATGGGGTCAAGAAAGGTCAACTAACACGATTGGAACTAATTTGGGATAATTGGATAGTGAAGTAATGTCGATTTAATCCACAAATGTAATCTCATTAGCTTTTCTTTTTACAGTACACCCTTGTTCTTATGAGTAATTTGCAATATTGCAACATTTATGATCAGCTACATGGCACCTTACGCTTGTAAGAAATTTGAAAAATATGATAACCCAATTATCCCAAATTAGTTCCAATCGTGTTAACTGTTGATTTCGTCGCTTACTGCCAAAGATCGCTAGGAAAACGGTCATAATCAAAGCATGTATTATGATATGGGCGATATGGTACGAAGTGTTGTTGATATCGCGTCACCTGTATAGTTATGCCTATGTGACACTGCCAATATCGGTCAAGGGCACAAATACAGCTGATGTGTCAGACCATTATAATTAAATGCCGTCATCGATCAGGTGACCTCAAGGTAGGTGAATAATGTCAGTGCATCACAACTCAACACAAATATGTCCGTACTGTGACCTCTCAGACATTGGTAAAGTGTTATCAAGTTGACCACAATCAACATTTTTGCGTTGCCACTGTTCACTTTTGATCATTAGAGTACCTAGATATCTCAATGTAACAGATCGCCCGGTACTTGTGTCACTTCCACCATACGAATATTACAAACTAGTCTCAACTTCTGTATCTACATTAAAAATAGCAATGCTTGTCTGTAAACGTGAAAGTTTATCATAGAGTGCTTATTTTTGTCCTTTCCAGAGATATATTCATAGAAAAACATTATATCGGTTTTCGGAATTATTTCTATTGTTCAATGTTTCCTGCTGTGAAGATAACTTACATAAAGGAACCGTTTGCCATACCAAACACTGACAAGGTAAAAGAGACATCAATATACACCCGTTTATGTTTATTGTTGTTTGTATTGAAATAGGGAGATAAGAAGTTAATGATTTACCCGTAATATGTGTATGTTCGGTCACGAGACCAATTGAGTGACGCCATATTTGTTTCGACAGACTGCCAGGACGTCAAGAAGGTGCACGCCAGTAACGAAGTTTGATGATCTCCTGGCATTGTCTATGGCATCAGCATGGCTGCCAGCAAATACAGGGATCCCCAGGTTAGCAGACTTAAAAATGTTTCGCACGATTTTACGTCTGTAGTATGTAACATGTAAAGAGTTCATTCAACTGTGCTACGTTACTCTAGTTTTGACGGGCATGCAATGTTACTCGGTAAAACTTATCACATTATACAATGAATCTGTCAGACTGGAAAGCTCAGCTCTATCTATTTCACGTGTATGACTAAATCTTATTAGCATGGCTTTCTAGAATCCCATAGAAAGAAGAACAACTTTGTCTAGTGCATTACAAGGTACATGCACGCTCTTTTCTAACAAGAATGATCATCGCTATCCTGGATGTAAAAAGGTCACGGTTCGTGGTGGAAATTTTCAGCGTTTTTAGATAATGGCGTTCATGCATGCATTTAATCACGATCGTTTAATCACAATGCTTCTGTATGGTAACAAAAGATAAGAAACGTTATTAACCATAGTCCTCGCGGATCGGTATTCTCATAGAATTTAACCCTTTGCACCCTGACCCCTGGTGACTTATGATGTCATACGGACATTTCGCTTTCCAGCTAGGGTCAAAGGATTAAAATACGTTTAAAGCTACTCTACAAAAATACTACTAGGTATACACACTGTTAAGTGAAGTGTTCAAGGATAGAACACCAATTAACGCCTTTTTGTAACACTTTTTGAACGCGTCTAGATGTTCAGAAATTTAACACTTACGTGTTCAATCAACGTTCAATTTTTGAACACACGTGTGCAGAATTTGAACACTGTGTGTTCATCAGACATTATATTGAACACCATGTGTTCCATATCTGAACACACGTTGCACATGAAATGTGTTCAAAAAATTGAACGCATTTACGCGTTCAAAGGGATGTAACACTTTTTGAACGCATGGACGCCGTTCAACGATAAATGTGTTAAAGGATAGAACACATGATATGCACTCGTTGAACACCTTTAATTTTGGGCGTTCAGGGGGTGTTAAAGCCTGGAAATAACAAAACAGACCACTGATATTCAGTAAAATTATTTTTATTCTAAATTACACATAAATTCCTTGAGTAAAATACAATAATTAGTGTAAAATGGGATAATAATATAGCCACGTTGTAAAGTTTGTCAGAGGCAAACGCCAACGATGTTAACACCTTCCTATCGAAAACATAAACAGAAGAAAATTCCCATAAACCCTGTAGATTGTTTTAAATAATACGAACAAAGTAATGACAAAGCAGGTTTTACTTAAATTACGTTTTATGTTCACACTTGTTAAAAACGCACAAAAAATCTTTTGAAAAAGCTCAAAATTTGGCTTACTTATTGTGTTGAAACACGTATATATGAAATGAATACTCCACTGATGTAAGACGGTTTCTTAAAGACATTGCCTCTTGTATAAACAATTGTAAATTTTTGAAAAGTATAGTCAAGGCTTCTCTAATGCACATGATACATAGTTGTCGACACTAAAGTAAACACAACATGTCAAGTTGTCGAACTGTCACAGTAAGGCACAACATGAACAAAGTGGGGAGAGTGCGTCCTTGGCAGTGTAAAACCTATTTCCTTGTCCAAAAATGTCCTTCATAAACAAAAGAGTTTGTTTGTTTGTAATATCTTTAAATAAACCCTGCAATAAATCAGTGACATTTCAAAAAATCTACTTCTCAGAAATTAAAAACATATTACCTAATTTTGACTTTGTTTCATTAGTTTTGTTCTGTGTATCAACAAGCATTTGATGTTGAACCTTTAATCTCAGTCCTTACTGAAATTGGCTTGTGAAAGGAAAGTGCCGCCTGAAACCAATGGCAACAAACAAAATACTAGCCATTTTCTCACCAATATAGGAATACGACAAACGACCTTGCGGTCGAAAGTGCTCGTTTTGTTATGTAGAGAATATGCGACAGCTCACTTAAGGATTGTCTGATCAAAAATGGTAACAAGTTGCAAAAATACACAATTGAAGGTTTCTTATAATTTGAACTTATCAAATTAAGATCATCCTAAGAACGTGTGTAGCAAATATCAAAGCTAACAGGCCGGTAAGTTTTGAATACAAATTTTCTGTCGCTTTCAGCTTTAATTGTTCATTCCAACCTTGCATCTGATAAGTGAGACTACATGTCTGTGAAAGCTTATTCTGTAGCAACATTTAGTTGATCATAGCGTGCTACTAAAGCTTAGATTAATTAAGAACAAAAATACAAAAACTTATCAAAATCAGTTACTGACCCTTGAAAATTTGAGTCTATAGGGTTGAACTGAGGTTCTCAAGCTTGTTTCCAGATAGCTACCTATACACTCATCTTCTTCAATTTCTGTACCACCAGCTTCTGTATCAACTCTTCGATTTCCAGTTAAATCCAACTTTTCATATCTGAAAATAATGCAACAATAGGTGATATAGCGAGATGAGACTTTAAATGAATGACAAGGGGCTGATTAGGTTAAGAAAAGGGGAGAATTCCATATACAGTGCCTCTTTTCAAAACTGTTACAAAATATTGGCTTCTTCTTGTCATCAACTGGTGAAAGATAAAAAAGCCGACTCTCATATCCTGAAACAATATACTGTATACTCTGCGAAGTTTAACTGATGTTTTACATGCAAATGTGCCTACTGAAAGACATGTATGTGTTAGCCGTGATTACGTAGTGTTACTGTGCATGGCTTATCGATTGCACTCGGTCAGGGGTTATCCTCACAGTTCTATTGCGATGACCCTTGACCCGAGTGCGATCGATAGGCGATGATGGCCCAAAGTACCGTTGCCTATTCACAGCTACTGTATGGTATACCAGCCACTGAAAGAAAACAGGTTTCTTCGCGTATTTTAGCTATTCCAATACAAGGTACAATGCAATTAATTTCAAAGGATAAAACTACAGATGCTTCAAAATGTAACACATTTTAAAATTTTGGAGAGAAAACTTACCCGTTCTGGTCTTACTTCCACACGATCATGACTTCAGCGTGCGTTTACAAGAAAAATGTCGCAACTTCCGTTTTGATACATGATGGGATATTAAAAGGCACCACACTTGAACACAAAGTGTTAAGGAGTAGAATGCCTATTGCACGCCGATGTTAAATTAAAACGTTCATGGTGGTTATCTGATTTTCTTTTCAAAATTTCAAAATTTCAACCCGTAATAAACGTGTAAAATTATTTTGTATACTTCCTTTTTAGAAAAAGCATGCTTTCAGCAATTTTAGACCGGAGATACTTTTCACTTAGTGGGAAATTCGTTACATCAAAATCCGTGTAGTTTGCCGGACTAGCAAGGCAGTAGTAAATCTAATATAGCCACAGTAAAGTGAAAAACACTAAAGATTGTTAATAGTTTCACAGTATTGTAAAATTTCTGTAATGCTGAGTTTTTGAACACTATAAGGAGATGGCTGTTAACACTACGTGTTCAGGTTCAGAACATCATTGTTAATAATATGAACACTAGTTTTAACAATATGAACACTAGCCGTTCAAATTTGAACACCGACATGTACATTTTGAACGCGTAAAGACGCGTCTAGCGTCCGCTTTTTTTACAGTGCAGCTGCACAAGTTGTACCCTTTACCTACCTCCATCTTGACACGTGCCAATAAAACAATGTAAGCAATGACAATATGGTACTTTGAATTCAAAGTGTTGCCCATTTTTGGTTCATTACTTGGTATAGTCTTATTAATCGTACAAAACTTGTGTAATAAATCACAATCGTCAAATTACAGCACGCCGACAAGAGTTCTAGAAACAATGGCAAAGATTGTGTTTTTGATTGTCCATTCTTATTGTTTAAACGAGCCTTGGGTCAAAGATTAAGTCGATGACATTGTTGTACAGTCAGTATTTCTGTCAATACTATGAAATCAAGAAATATACCCATTCAAATATTTTATACTAACAATAGATCACACTATATGAAACAAATTATGAACATTAATCTATAGTGCATTTTCCTTGTTAAGACTCTAATTGTCATTATTTGAGTCATTACACGAGTTCAATTAATGTTCAAAATCACACGGAAGTGATCAAATGACCATCGTGTGTCAGTTTGCTGTCCTTCGTACTGCTGTCCTTGGCAATCAATGAAAAAATAAATAAAAAAACGAAGATGGGTATATGACACATATAAGTGCCTAGTATTGCGCATCAGACAATTTTCTGCATACCCGCCAATGTACGTGCTGTAAGATGATATTATACAACCCAATAAATTGTATAAATGTAAACAAGCCCTGGGCTTGGTACTAAAATCCTTTTAAATCCATTTTTATCATCCTTCATGCAGTTTCTGAATCTGAGCTTAGCAGTGTATAACTAATTATTTACCATCACAGGAATCTGAGTATAGCAGGGTATAACTTATTGTTTACTATTACAGGATCTCATTGATGCAGCACAGCGAGGTGATGTTGAGAGGGCTAAGTCTTTGATAGATGATGGATGTGATGTCAATGGTAGAGGTTATTTTCGGGGTTCGGTGAGTATTATGAACATCTGTTTCATGTTGTAAATATGTACAAAACCAATTCAGTGAAATCCCCAAACAAAGTATATAAGAAATATTTTGGTATGTTAAGGTCGATATCTCTCAAAACCGATCGCTAAAATAAAAAATGAAGTAAGTTAAGTGCAGCACGGAAGGGTCGAAATTTCACTGAATCTCGTGTATCACGATATCTGTAAGCGATCGCGGTCGGCTACTCGGTTGCTCGAAGGGTGACCCAGCAAGTCATGACGAGTTGTATTTATTTTCGGGGCAATTTTTTGCTTGAAACGTTAGTTAACCTCCGACTGGAAATAACCATGGTCTGGCTTCATAGATATCTCCGTTATTGGAGAAATCAAAGTCCAACCTTTGTCGAAATCTTACGATTCATTGCCTATTCGATGAACCAATCTTGGACACCCGTATCCTCTTCGGCCTAACGCTTTTAGAAGATCGGGTGATAACGCTCACTTGCCAGTAAGGTGCGGAATTGTGTTTTATTGTTTTTAGAAGGTTTAGCGAGAAATTTAGAAGGCTAAATTAGAATTTTCTGAATCTAAATCTAAACTCCAGCTAAATTAGAAAGTTTAGAGCACTATTTAGATTTGGGCTAAATATGATATCGTGATTATTGGATATATCGCCGGAAAAAAAATTGACTCCTCAGAGCCGATCTCAGCTAATTTAGAAATTTTAGAACGCTTTTTAGATCGGGCTAAATATCGTAATTATCGGATATATCGCTGGAAAAAAGTTCGGACTCCTCAGAGCTTATCTAAAGTCCAGCTAAATTAAGAAGTTTAGAACGCTATTTAGACCGGCTAAATATTGTAATTAGCTGTGTTCAGCTGTGTTTATCGTGTTTAGCCTATTTAGCTCCAATTGACAATAATTAGAGTTTAGAACAGGAACACGTCGAGAGACACAATTTCACCCAAACTCTAATGGAATTGCACGGGCATGCAAGACTGAGTTCGTAGATGAAGACAGTGCAAGTAGAAAATCTAATTTGAAGGTTTTGGTTCGGTATATAAACTCAGCCTATTTAGGTGTTTCAAGGCTTCCACTCGTATACGGGTCTGTGAGAGAGTTCAATAATACAAATTATCAGTCTTAACAAAACAAATAGCTATTCATGAATATTAAGTAAGGTAAAGTAACTTGCTCCTTTTTTAAATTTGATATATCCAAAAATTACTACTTATAAAAAGGTATCACGGCATTTTACAAAACTCTCAAACTGTTTGTTTAAGCTCTTAAGTTATAGACAAATTACAGAGCTGCATTCATTTTGAATTTAGGAAAAAAATTAGGAAAAAATAACTCTTTTTTATGGTATAAGATCCGTTGCTCGAGGAGGACGCTGCCTTCGCTTCCCTCCTCTTACGACTGAACGCGGTCTGTCACATGTGACGTGAAGATGAAAGAAATTTAGTCACTTGTGTAGCTGTTTCTTGTCGCTACAATATGGGAAGTTTATGCAGATTACTATTGAATATTGTCATGGCAACACTGTCAATCAATTACCATTGCGGTCATCACAAATTATAACATTGTAAATATAAACATTCACATACATTCACATGTGGTAGGAATTAGTTCAACCATAGAATTTTACTTGTTAAATTTTGTGAAGTTCATGGTTTCACTGCCTGCTCTCCAACTGCAAGATGTGAGGAAACAATTGTACTTTGCATGAAGATTTTTGCTTAAATTCATTGAAGTGACGAAAGTTATGAATAAAAAAGTATGACAAGATACCTTACAGTCATACCATGTATGCATGCAAGAATGGTCATGCATGCACTCCACTAAAAATAGATACCCTGTGATCTGAATGAGATTGCTGCCCACTCCATGTTGCGAATATCTCGGTGTCTTCAATGCCATACGCGTTAACACCATTCTATTCCTCGATATCCAAGTAATAATTGCAGAAATAGATGAAATTTCCAACAATGACACCCAAAATAGCGTCACATGCATGTATTTCAATGTTGTGTCGATCGCGATCGCAATGTGCGATGGTACATGTAGATGATGGCTGTATGTGTAGGCTAGATGAGAAGACTATTTGATGTAAGGCGTGCCACAGTAAGTGAGGCTACCCACAATCCCCCTTGATTTGTTCACTCAGACATTTTTTGCTAAAGGCTTTTTTCAATTTTATCAGTTTCTTAACAATTTTTAACTTACAATTTAAGTTCAGGATTATTTGTTAAAACTATGTTCCAAAATTATTGATTATGTTTGAAATTCAAGAGTAAATTGAATGAGAAGTCGATGTTTGGAGGTGCTAAAAATTGCACAATTTTCAAGATAAAGTTTTCAGCAACTAAGATGGTCTCATCATACCACCTGTCAGGTGGACTGAGTTGTTCTGTGTACAGAAGAAATTTGCTTCAGTTCAGTGAGTGATCTCCGTGTGTACAGATCATGGAGACTTGTGGGTAGTCTCACTTACTGTGCGTGCGTGAATATTAGGAAGGTGTACAAAACCATAACTTTTGATGAAAGAAAACAATAAAGAATGATAAAATAATGTAGAATTTAAGTTCAAGTGACTGAACTACACGTAAAACCAAACGTTATTGCAATATTTTTAATATACGGCCCCTAATGGAAGAGTCATTTTGATGTCATATCCGTCATAGCGGCAAAGCCAGTCCAGATAGCTAGTACGCCACATTATGGCGACACGAAGGAGATGGATGTCCGTTTTGTGGAGTGGCCGTGATTCACATAAGTCATTTCATCTATCAAAGCATGGTCGAAATAAATTTGTTTATTCAAAGAATTTCATTGATGACTACAACGAATTTTAAAGGTCTTTGTTTATGAATGCTGCAAAGACGTACACTCACACATGCCACGTTCTCTATTTCGTTTGATACTGATTGATTTTCCAACTCGCCTAATTTACGCTAGTCCCCGTCGGGCGAAAGGGCGCAACAATTACTTGCCCTGCGGTGAAATGCTATATCCTTGAGATCGGGCTAATTGATTTGGGCAGCTCCCATAAATCTATCATTTGCTCACCCCAGGTTGAGGTGTGATACCGACAAAAAGAGAACATCCTCTCCAGTACAGAAAATTTCAAGGGCCTGCCTTTATTCCGTGGTCAGCAAAATTCTAAGCTCTACGAAACACTTTCTCACTGCCTCGGTGTAACGTACAAGGACAGCTATTTTCACATCAGTTATTTAAAGTGCGTAAAATCACGATTGTTGCTTGGCAGAGTTGTTGCCTCACCGTGGATATAATACTGCGGTAATTACAATGTTTGTAATTAATATTGCAACTTGTTTGTAATTAAGTAATTCCACCATTACTGTCATTGGCTCCGCGGCTCTTATTACTTATAGACAATATAAATATCCTTTGCGAAATAAGCCCATTATGAGGCGATATCGGACAGTAGGATTGGTGATCTAAATATTTTTGTAACGCTGACCGTAAAATTAAAATGGAGCAAAAACGTCGGCAGTATTGAGTCCCCGAGCTCAAATTCCACGTTCTCTATCTTCTATGATACAATTATATTACGTTTCACTTTGTATATTTGCACACCCGTATGCTTATAGTGGCGAGAATTAGATAATTTAAATTGATGTAGGGACTAAATGATGTACGAATTACATTTCCTTTTCAGTCGTGACACATATGATTCCTTAGCATGAAAATGATCAACTGCAACATACACGTAAGAGTACGATGCATAATTTTGCATTAGCAGGGTCTAAAATCATGGCTAGAGTCAATTTGTTTTCACGAACAAGTATGTATGGATAATGACTTTACAACGTCACTGTTGACAGTATCACTATACAGTATCACGTGAATATGCACGGAACCGGTTGTTTGCTCTACAATTAACGATTTCATAATTATAACAAATTTTGAATAGTTTTATCAACTTTGATTCTTATGTTCAAATACTCAATGTTCACTCAGACGATGACAAATATCGTAAATATCGATAAATTGAATTCTTTATCTGAACGGTACCCTCTGAGAAACATGACAAGTCTTGAACCCCTGTAAAGAATGACTTAAAGTTTCAAGTACAGGTCTAAAGTACAAAATATGTTGCGATGAAGAGATGTGAATTTTAATTCTTTTCATTTAAGCTCACGGAAGAGTTGCAGATACATTTGATTGATTGATTGGTGGTAAAGTCAGGATGTCATTCGAAGTCAATTACATTCCGAACAGTCCGTCCAAACCTCTTTTTAGATTCTTTACATATTTTCAATTTTTGAATCGTATATTCTGTTTCTATTCTACTTATGACAGGCAAGATAACGCATTCTCTCGTAAAGTCCACTTCACATACATAAGTTAGGAAATACTATGTCTCAATTCTCATGCGCGAATGTCTGTCTAAAACTATGGTGCTTGAACGACCTTCAATTTTGAGAGAATAAATGGTTGACCGTCAATATTGCTAAAATTAAATGTACTTTAGCTACATGAATTTCAATGCAATTGTTTTCTTAGAGAGACATGTAGAACAGAATAGCACAGCAGAATATAGCAACACGCATGAAACAAGGAGCAGCATATCATGAGGAATTTTCAAACAAAGAAGAATATTCAGCTTACAATCTGATATAAAGGTGTCAAATTGTAAGGAAAACGTTCTTGTTTTTCTGGAATCAGGATTATGGGGAACTTCAGACCACAGTACGCGTAGATGGAGTAAATATATAGATCAGGCGACACAGGAATTAACGTTGCGCTCGAAACTTTATTTCCCCAGGTCAGCCTGATGGCTGCCTGGGGCAACTCTTCGCTCCGAGAGCCTGGATATATGCTCACTCCAAGGCCCCCAAGGTCCGACTCCCAAATTTACAATACTTTGTCGACAAAAAACTTGCCAACGCTTGATTCACAATGATTAATACGTAGGATGCATGAAACATGTCACAACACCATTGTTTTAAATCCAAGCTGTGAAAATATGAAAAGCGATACTTGACAGCTACAGTTCTGATAAAAGTTGGACCATTGTTTTTCTATTGTCCAAACTTGCGTCAGACATTTCATGCAAAATCACAGGAATTCACGAGACTCGCGGGTGCCTTGAATGGCGCTGCCATTGAATTTAAACAAAAGAGACTTTAAAATGTAATTTGACGCCAATTTTGAAGAAATACACCTCCGTTAAATTGTGGGAATCCAAGCCCAAGTGGCGAAATGTTGAAATTCGGCGAATTACTAGAATGAAGATTTACAGTAACCGATACAAATTATAGAAACATGACTGTCACAAAGGTTTCAAAAGCCATTGTACCTAAAGGCTAGCAATCTGTCATAGTTAATACTACGGTTTGACCAAACGAATGAAGCTGTAAGTTAACCTTGACTTTGCAAATCAAAACTTTGCATTGTCTTCAAATCTGCTTTCCACTGGTGCTTGCAACGATATTGCAGGATTTTGTTTCTGCAACAATATTTTCTAATACTGATTATTGCTATCTAAAGGTGTAATGAAAGATGTAATGGGTTGTTTCATCAATCCAAATGGATTATATATCCAAGTGATCAACGTCAACTTGGTATAATCGATGCAGTAGATTATCTTTAGGTTGATTCTGTATTGTTACCAGAGGGCAGAGCAAGAGTTGTGATAAACCAAATTGCCAACCGACGGCAAAATTTGCACATCGACTCAGAGCTACAATCGTTTGCAAACCTGAGGAAGTCTGTATATGTAAAAATGATTCGACAATTCAGTTCACGAGCGGCTGAAATGGTCCTTGGTCTCGTACAATTAACACTATTAAAGAGAGTCGATTAACGTGCCGACAGTTTACGTATTTCAATTTCAAATTTTCTGAATGTCCATTACTCGGTCGGACACTTTCATGTTAATTAGTGCTTTGTAAAATGATTTGGTCAAGATTTTGTCAAAAAACCTGCCTGTGAATGCTAGTCTGACTGGAGTAATTTGAAAAAGGTCACTTGAGTTCACATGTTAAGTGGTTGCTCGGCTACATAAAAACCGTGTATAACTACAGTTGATGTACGTGATTGTGAATCAAGATACCCGGATGTTCAGACAGCCAGTCAATATTCACCCGTTATCAGCAATAGCTTTCATCGTCATATCTAAACCTGTACTGTATCCTCGCGGCTTCTCCGCAGATGGCTTATATTCAATAAAGACATGAAACGAAAGTCATTTGCAAGTAAAGAGGCACATCAGCTTCCATTGAGATGATCAGTTTGTCCATGCTAGGCCAAAAAATGAAAGTTACTCTTCAACTGAAACATTACGTCTAAATTTATCTCGATCATACGCTTTTGTGTTAATTAGTGATTTTGTAAAATGATTTGGTCAAGATTGTGTCAATAAACCTGTCTGTGAATGCTAGTATGTTGCGGTCTGACTGGAGTAATTTTAATAAGGTCATTTTAGTTCACATGTTAAGTGGTTGCTCGGCAACATAAAAACCCTGCGTGACTACAGTTGATGTACTTGATTGTGAATCAAGATACCCGGATGTTATGAGAGCCTAGTAATATTCACCCGTATAATTGTCATGCGTTATCAGCAATAGCGTACATCGTCATATCTAAACCTGTACTGTATCCTCTTGGCTTCTCCGCAAATGGCTTATATTTGATAAAGAAATGAAACGAAAGTCGTTTGCAAGCAAAGAGGCAAATCCACTTTCATTGAGAAGTTTTGTTTGTCCATGCTAGGCCAAAAATGAACGTCACTCTTTAACTGAAATATGACGTCTAAATTTTTCTTTACCATGTTTTCGTATTTATCTCATATCTCATTTTCCGCGGCCTGAGACGTGTCGTCGAATACAAAGTATCAATTACGCCAATGGTCTCCATGGGAATCGCAGAAACGTTTGAGTTTAAAACCTCAAAATGATGGAAATTATTCAAAAGCAAATATAGACGAGCTGTTACAAAACTCTTGTAGAACTAAGTTGTGATTATGATCACATCACATAAGTATCCATATACACATCGACATATAACATAAAAGACTTAGTGCTGTAGGATTATTCGTTACCGGTGCCATACATTGTCTCAAACCCAATCGACCGCTTGAAAAGCGGCCGTTAGATTACAGATAGAAAACCGATGCTCATTTACAACAATAGCTGGGAAATAAAAATTTAGCTACATGAACTTGCCCGAATCGCCAACTGTGTCCCGTAGAACAGGACAGATAGGAAATCTAAATTACCACGTTCTACGTCATCAACCGGAACTTTTTTCCTGCATCGATCTGTCACAATCGATGCTGTTCTCTCGTGACATTTGTGACGAAAAGGCGGTGCGATAAATTCAGACATGGAAACACAAAAGACTTGTCCCACAAATTTGGAGTCGCAAAGCTTTTGCAGCTATTCAGAAGAATCGGTAGGGGCTCCGTCGCGTCTCCGCTATAGACGGTTCCAGTCTAGTCGTAAGGACGTTCGATGTATGCGGACGTTGAACCAGGCGATAAACCAAAAGCTACACCTCAACCTGAGATCAACTGTATAAATAAGTGCCGTATAATCTTCGGAAAGCGACACAGAAGGCAAATAAATCAAATCGATAAATTTCCTTCATGTCATAACATTCCTTAAATTATATATCCGAATCGAACCTGCAGCGTCGCATTGTGGCGAAAACATCAGCTGTCAGCTATACATACGTAGCTATAGCCTGAACTCTACAGTGTAGCGCTATTGATGTGTTATCGAAAGTTGACTCTGACAACAGATAAGATCAAGTTACAAAATTTGGAGGTATCCGTGGGTGAGATAGGTGTCACTGCAAACATCAAAATTCGTAAGACATAAACACTTACGACTGGGATCGGGATTGACAGTTTACACTGGCGTTGACCGGTGGCCACGTATTTAGTCTGTGTCACAGTTTAGTGGGTATCATCGAATTGTACTGTTCGGGCTCTCCAAGATTGTAAAGTCGTGATAGTTTCAAAGCTACGACACCTACTAGAATAATAACTACTATTTCGATCTTACTGTTGTCTTCCTTCATAAATATATTTGGAAATATTCTAAATAACTCTGCAGTTATGCCGAAGCCCCCTCTGCCAGCTGACCCGACGATAGACTTCCTTTGGCGTCGAGACAGCGCGAGGTAATGACTGATAAGTTCACGTGACCAAATCCGCGTCTGATTGGCTAAAATGGCATTCGGTGTATCAAAATTTCAACTTGATCGGGTTTATGAATGAAAGTACCCAGTAAACATTTTCATATCTCCAGGTCGATTGGTCGTTTTACTCATAAATTAAAGTAATCCAAGAAAATAAAACCCAAATCGCGACAATATTGTTGTATTTCTCGACTATATTTTTGACCTATCCACATCAAACAAAAATTAAGATCTATTCATGTGACAAATATATAATCTCATGGACTAGTGTTTTCATGGAGTCGCGTAACTTCTCGCCTTCGACTCGAAGTTGTAGGGCTCCACGAAAAAGACTCGTATAGGATGACGTCAAACAGAGAAAGATTTCATTACTTTATTTATTTACTATGACAGTATGTTACACAAGCATCTCCTAACCTAGGGAGCGTTCAGTTATTATGGCCGGGGGTGGGCCGGCAAAATCTTTTAGCGCAAGAGTCAAAATAAGTGAACCCCCCCACCCATTGCCCTCAAAAATTGATGACCCCTCCTTTCAAGATGACAAAATTTCATGACCCCCCCCAATATTGCTTGACTATAGTATACAATGTCGATCCAATTTCGAACGATTTAAACTTGCTGTTACCGGTGCATATATACATGTACTATATGAAATCATTGGAAAAGAGATTTTTCCAAGACCCTGCTCTTCTTCCAGATCTTGTATACACTGTGTACTGTGTCTCTGAAAGGTCGAAAACTTCTTCATCACTTGCGCTGCTGCCAATTTCATGTAAAACAACATCATCATCCTCTTCCTCGGCTGACAGCTCTGAGTCTGATATGTCACTGTCACTTTCCTTATCTGTATTCTGGACAGTTTCCAAATGATTTATGATTTTTCTCTGAGTTTCCATGCTATTTTGTTCTCTCCTGAGTACATCACAGGTAACTGCTTTGATTTTGTCTCCTTTGTTCCCTTTTGTTGACAGGTTGTGGTAAATCAAGTATTTGTTAAGTTCGCGTACATATAATTTCTTAAGTGAGCCATTCATTACCATGGACATCCAGTCGTAATCCTTGTACTGTTTTTCTTGCTCTTCCTTCTTTTGCTGTCTTCTTCCACTTTCTCTTATAACTCGTGTTTGTTTTAATAATGTCAGATGTTGAAGACAACTGATGACATGCTCTTCTTTCACTGCATATTTCTGTGACACTTCCTTGATGCTGTCATGGTCATCCAGTGATACTTGGTTTTGTCGGAAGAGTCTGGTAATGTTCACTCTGGGCTGCCAGTCATCAGGTTGTCTTGGTTGACCATCATCATTTACATATTGAGTATCAAATACATCTCTGAAGTGGTAGGGTCTATTTGGATCTGGGACAGGTTGTGGTATTCTGTCCATTTTGGGCCCAGTGAAGGGGTGGAGGCTACAGAACTCACATTTTGCTCCTTTTTCAAGACAGCCCTCCTTCATGTACTCCATATACAGTTCACCGACATGGACATGGTTGTCTATAAAATTGAATATTTTTGGATGTAAGCTGAACCTGGGATAGCAGCCCTTGCTTGTTCACTGGAAAGCCTGGTATATTCGTTGATGCAGTCTGAGTTATTGTAGAAATACATATTTTCAGTTCTCTCAGAAACATGTGCCTTTATGTATTCATTCAGGACAGGTGCTCCATCAATTCGCCTTTGAACTTCATGTGCAACTTCCCATGCATTTCTCTGCATTCTTTCTTTCTCATATCTTTCATACTCTGCCACTGTCATATTTTGTATGTCTTCTTCACTCATATCTTCAAATTTCTTGAACTTTTCCCAATGGATGGTGCTGCCATCTACAACAGAATCTCAAATGGCTGAATTTGTTCTCTTAGCTTCCCCCTTGCCACTGTCACCTCTGGATCTATGGCATCGTATTCTGTAATTCGAGACATGAATAATAGCAAGTTCATCTTCCCTAAAGCGAACTTCATGGTTTGAAACTCCAACTCCAGGACCTGCATCTGTAAGATCTGCCCAGTTTGGTTTTACTTTAGGCAAACACAGGTCATCAAACGTATCAATCAGAGATGTGCATGATTCAGCCAAATGTTTGAAATCCATCAGGAGATCTTCTGTATAGATAGGATGCTTACACAGTTTTGAAAGTAGATTGGTGGCAATAGTGCTTACTTGCTCTAGTGCTGGTATAACACGCACTGCTAGCAGTTTATTTTCTTCATCCAGGTTGGTACTGCTACAATCAGCCTCTGTGATGGCACACTTCACTCGCCGGTGAAAAAGTTCCAATCTTTCCGTTTCATATTTCAAGTTCCTGCAGTTTTCCTTGCCAGATATTTTTTAATGTCTTCTTCTTCTGTCATTCGACTATAAAGCATCATGTCATCACGAATACGAGCACAGACACTTCTGAAACCTTGACTATATTTTGTGCTGTCTTGCTGTACTTCAAATATATCAGGGTATGTATGCCTGAGCCATTCAGTTTCAGATGCCCAAACAGTTCCAGATGATCCAATAATTGCTTTTGGTCGGATAATGACAAAGTGATTGTCATCAGCTGGCAGCAAATGTTCAGTGTCATTCTCTATTTGCCCTTTCTTACTGAATATGCGGTGAGCAGAAGGAGTGATATACATCTGTTTCTCTGGCCAGTCATATTTGGAAGTGTTCTTGCTTGCTTGACGTCACTGAGTGTCAAGATAGTTTTATTTCTCGTCTTTTCAAAGCCCTCTGATGTACCATGGCCTGAGGTACGCTTTGTCATCCATGCTTCTCATAAAGCAGAAGCCTGCTGAACTTCTGTTTTTCTCAGAAAAGAATCTTCTTTGATGTTGTTTACATGTGCTCTCTGATAGTGTGTGTTTTCATTTGTGAGTCTTCAGCTTTTGGAGGTTTCTTGAAACAGAACAGGCTTTTGCCACGATGTTGTTTTGCCTGCAGTGACCTGATATTCCGTGGTCGTGCACGGTTGTAGACTGTTGATGCAGACTTCAAAAGCCTTTTATTTCTCGGGCTAGCCTGTAGTTGGCAATGTTGAGAAGATCTCTTGCTTTCACTCGTTTATTCGTATATATGATGGTATCATGCCGTCGCCCGTGATAGCTACTTTTGTCTTCAATGCACTTTGCAATGAAACTCTCATCATCGCTATCCAGTAGTTGTGGTCTTCCTTGCTCTGTCAGGCGGCGTTTCTTTACTCTTTCAGATTCAATTAAGAATTTGGCTTTCCTCTTGATTGAGCTTTTGATAGCTGTATCTCTCTGTGTGATTTTGGATCTTTACGGGATTCAATGTCTTTCAAGGTGTTATTGAGGTCATCAATACGATTCTGTACATGATCAAGTTGATGTTTTGACCAAATGTCCTTCTTTTTCCCAGCACGTTTTGTAAAGTCTGAAGTTGTTTGGTTATATCTACCTTCTTTTCTTCAAGTCTTAGATGATACATGTCAGTGGCAGCAATGTTAGCATTTGAAACGTCTGTTCCAACCATCTGTACCCTTTGTGTATCTCTCGCAATGTTGTCTGAGTCAATACCAACAGAATCAAGTCCAGAACGTGATAAGAATGATCCAAGGATAACTCGCATACATGTTCTGTCCCATTCTGTGTCTAATGTTGACATAATTTTTTGAACATTCTCTCGCACGTGTGGGTCTAATCTCGTTGGAGTTTGTTCCTCCTTTGAAAGCACTGATGATAAAATGTAACATAGTCAAGGTCTGTGACTGCAAATGATGAATCTCTTCCCTGTAAATAAATGAAAAATAGCAAGTGAACTTTCTGCACAATACTGAATTATTAAAACATGCGGGAAAAGATATTTTCTACTTTAAGTGACAATAAAAGAGAATTCACTGCATATACATCAACATATCACATTTCTCCATGCTTTGAATATGTATGAATGTTCTTTTTTTGCATACAGAGATGACTTTATGTTGTAATGAGTTTAATGTTGTAACGTTTTATTTTTATGTTTACATACTGGGTGAAAATATCTGCAATTGAAGGTGCTACGTTTTGCATAATAGAGCAAACCAAGCAAACTTTAAAGTTAACCAGGTTTTTCGACAAAACTTTTACATATCAGTTACAGATACTTTTCCTCATATTAAATTACACATTCAATTTCCATGCACTTGTCTTTTGGCATATTCTTTACACTGTCCTTTGAGTTTCTACATGAGAGCTGGCTGTGAACTGCTCTACACATTACAATTATATGTATTTACATTTGAGGTACTCACCAGTTTGTTTAAGTAGTATTATATTTACGCAAAGACCATGCTGTGGGTGTAGGAGGCTGTCTCTGAAGTTGTCTTTGTCAACTGCTCTTTCTTGACATGCACTATAAAGTTCAAAGGCTTCACTGAATTCTATGAATCTTGAATTTGACCTTGTGGTACATCGACAGCAGTTGGATGGTTATTGTCCAGTAAAAGATGCTCTAGGACAGTCATAAGCCCTGTTAAATTCTGGCATGATACTAGATCACCTTTCTTTGTGTGCTCTTCAAACAATGATTGTAAGCGCAGAAGGTTATTATTTGGATCGACACAGCCTTGGAGTGACTTCCTCACGGACATAGTTGGCAAGTCCAGCAGTCGAGACTTGTCCCTGATTTCCTCTCTTGATGGAAGTTTTTGCCTTTCTGATGTCAAGTGAGTTTCCTTGACATCCTTACTGAACTTAGAAGCTGACATTGTGCTGGAAAATCTTACCAGTGCAGTGTTCGAGGAACGATCGCCTTTCTCTTCTAACACAAATATGCTAGCCTTGCCATGTGTTGACATATACTCGTGACCTTTGTGCCCTAAAGGTCACAATTGCATGGTTGAAAAAACAGCTTGAAGGGACACTAAAGCATATTTTAATGCTTTCTCATTTTTTAAAAAAGCTTTTTTGTGTGTTGACTGCCAACATTTTTCAGAATATGTATTTCAAACAAAAAATAAGTGCTTGTTTGTAAACCGGATGTACGATCTGTTGAGTAGTCAAAATCTAACAAACAAACAGCTCTCACATGGGGCACATGGCATCTATGGACGAAAATCAAAACAAACTATCGGAGCCCATGAATGCAAAGACGATGGAAGTTGTTAAATGGCGTGAGGAAGCTGGACTTATCGACTATAGAGAACGATTCTTAAGCAAGGGGTACTGTGATCTGGAAGTGATCGCTGCATGTGATTCTAGAGATTTCACACATCTTGGATTTGACGAACAATAGAAACCAGGCCTAGTGAAGCTGTTGAAATGAAAGTGAGTCAATTGTGACAACGACTGAAACAAGAAAACATTGAAAAACAGCTTCACACAGCGTCAACGAGCAAATCTTTAAAGCAGACAGGTAAGCATTTTATTGTGAATTTATACTTGCCAGCGTATGCAATGCAGTGTAAGTGTTTTGTATCTTTCAAGCTGCGTACATTAATTTATCGCCAAGGTCAGGGCACCGCAGATTTGCATTTGAAATTCTGGAAATGGTGATTTTTTTTAATGTCGATTCTAAAATTACAACCACTTGTTGAATCAATTTCATGGTTTGTATGGCTGGACAAATTCACTGATGTTGGGGTTCACTTTGCATGCATTACAGTACAAATTTAGTGTTCAGTGTTTTAAACTCAACCAACGTCAACCAACGACACTGTATGCATGTGCATTTTTTTATTTCTGTAAAAGTTGGCATTTAAAAGAAATATCTTATGTACTACTACATTGTACTTTTGGTATATTTTGCATTAAGTGTGGAGGTTGCTTTTGTTTGATCACACCACAGTCCCTCCCTATGGTAGGGGGACACATGCATACATGCTCTCTGTCTCACATTCACACAGAGGCAAACAAGGCTGACTGCGTGCAGTTTCATAAAGCAGAAAGCAAGAATAATCAAAACAATCTCCCTATATATTTGTTCAGTTTTCCAATTATCCAACACACACTGGTGTTTGCAAGACAATTTCAGTAGATGTACACCTTTCAGTGGCAATGTAAATGTTGCAACTTTGTGTAAGGTGAATAAACTTTTGATGCTTTCTTTGGCAGTGCTACCATGGGCAAAATCCAAGGCAGCTCCACAACCTGTACATGAAAAGCCTCCATGGCATAAATGGTACTTCAAGGACCCGAAACACAGCCGCAGTGTACTACAACTCAATATTGCCAAAGATCTACAAAGCAGCTTTTCCTCACCTGCAGAATAAGTTCCAGAATTATCTCTTTAAGGAAAGAAAAGAACGCTTCGAGACAAAATGTATACTTGATACACTGAGAGAAAAGACAACCTTCAAAACATCTCAGAATGATGCAGCTTATGGCAAACTCATTAGAATGAAGTCAGCCCCAAAACGGTATGATTTAGCCAAGTGTGAAAAGGGTTTGAAAGAAATGGAAGATATCAAAGGTGAAGTTGGTACCTTAGAGAGAGAGATGAGAGATAAATACATGACGATTTATGATAATACAGGTCGGCGTCTGAAGTCTTGGACCACTGAACAAAAAGCATATTACGATGGTGTCATACAACAGTTGCAAGAGCTGAATGAGCAGGTGTCTGAGTTTCTGTCTGAACTTGGAAAGACATTTGCTCAACTCCAACAAATCTTTGCTGGGATGGAGAGTGGAAACAGGAAGAGAAGTAGGAAAAGGAAGGAGAATAAAAGGAAGGCAAAGAAAAGAAAGCAAGAAAGGTTCAGATCTGGTGTGAAGAGATTACTTAAGAAGTTAAGTTCATCTGATGAGGTTGGAAAATGCTATCCATGTACCATTCATGATCCGGAAGTGAAAATCAGTGAACTTAATGAGGAGATTGGTCCCATTTCAAAGAAAGAAATGCCTTATTTTGACCATTTGCTGAAAACTGGTGTTTTTGATGATAAGGCAAAATGTAAAGCCAAGAGAATTTTGAAGAAACCAAACTATACTACCAGCTACCAGACTGTGAGGAGGTAGATCTAGAGTACAGCGATGATGATGATAATGAAGAAGTCAGCAATGCTGCCACTGATGATGATTATGATGATGATGGTGATGATGATGACAATATTGACAATGACAATGATGACTGATAAGAATGAGGATCCACATAAATAATGACTACAAATGATTTACGTGTTTAATCACTCAAATCACCCCACTCATTGCAATCTCTTAAACATATCGTCCATACAGTTTATATTTAAAAGTTGTTTTGTTCTTCTATTTAATTCTGTGCAAATCATTTGTATGTAATTTTAATATAGTTTTCCAGTTTAAGTGTAATTTATCTTTTACTTCTCAACAAGCATTGAACAAAACCTACATGGGCATCTCTGTGACACCTTCTTGGACCACACATCCTGGTATTTCTGTTGATATACATCTACCAGGTAGATTGAAAAATCAGTAACATATTCATCGGGCCTCACTTCCCAAGGACATTGTGCAATTTCACACAGACGCATTTTTTCAGAGTAATAAGTTGCATTTGGAATTCCCTCATATCACCAAAAATGCCAGGATGTAAGGTCATGAAGGGGTCAAATAGCAAATTTACAGGCTTGGGTACCCACCACTCCTTCGGTAGGGAAAAGCAAAGTGCTTGATCAAGGACATGCTCCCTATTGGAATACTATGGCCACAATGCCATATTTGCTACCTCAAGGATACTTTGCTGATATAGTATTTACACACATTTTATATTTATTTTAAGAGTTATAATACAGAAAGATTTATTTTAATATGTATTTCTTATTTCTATTTATATAAGAAACAAAGTCATTGAAACTATTCATTTATACTCCAGCCTTTGTCTTTATTTATCTAGATAAGTTTATACATCTCTTTCCTGAAAACTGTCAGATATCAACAGTATAGCTGTGGAAACGCAGCTATCTGTTGGCGGGGTAACGTGCGTAGCTGTGCCGGTCAACAGGATTGACCTTTGACCGCATAGCTACGCACGCTACCCCGCCAACAAATAGCTGCGTTTCCACAGCTATCAACAGTAGTGCTATGCAACAGTACAAGGTGAATCTTTCAATGAATGCCTGGTTTCACTTTAATGTATAGCTTGCACCTAATCATTGCCTTACCTTTGCCAAACGCAGATAGAAACTGTTCATTTGCCCTTGGCGAGCTCAATTTACAAGAAGACATGCCTCTATAGAGTTGCCAAGGCAAGATGTTCATGTGACAGATAATACATATACTTTTATTTAGATTGCGGTGAAATGACTTCATAAAATGAAGTCATTCAGAGAGTTTTTCATTTTTATTTCCTCGAATAGTTTTGTACACCGAAACTGCTTTTTGAAGATGGAAACTTATGAAAATCAAGTGACCCCCCTCTGTGGTGTGTGAAAAATACATGACCCCCCCCCCCTGTGAGGTTTTCAAATTTCAAGTGACCCCCCCCCCCGGATTTTGCCGGACCCCCCCCCCCCGGCCGTAATAACTGAACGCTCCCTTACGTCAGATTTTATGTGGCAAACGTTTTGGTTTCTTCATGCTGAGCACTGTCGAAATCGATATCAATGTCTCCATGAGGATGTAACATTTTATTCTGTGAACTGTTATAGGACGTAGAAAAATAATTGAACCAGAAAAACGTTTTAGAAAAGTTCATAGTTGACTGTGAAGGGACTATGTGCATCAGCTGGAAATGTTTATTGTCATGTAACGTACAGGTAGAATTTAACTGTGGGAGCAATTTAAAAAACTAAAGCTATCATGTAGCTGATATTTATGTCATAGCTGTCTCTCGGTAAGCACACTATGCATCATGCTCCACATCGTAGTACGAAACGCTGTTTCACAGGCGTTTTCGCATGTTTAGACTCTCTCAGCCCCTCGCCGGCTACTCCTTCGACCATACTAACGCCCTCAGCAGTTGAGCCGAGCCGGCGTAGTCTGGTTCCCTGCCCCTTTCTACGAAAGTGTAGCACAGCCAGCGGTAGAAAGGGGCAGGGAACCAGGGTATGAGCCGGCGAAGCTGCCAAGTTATTCTGCGCTATAACCCAGCTGGCTCGGTGAGCCTCACTTGCTATAAAGACCGTTGAGGGCGCGTCACCATATAATTGAGGACAGAGCTGCGTAGCGGATGAGGGGCTGTGAGAGAGTCTAGGATTACATTTGAAAAAAAAACAACAAACCAAAAAACTCCCAATTTGAATAAATGGGAAAAGAAATTAAGTCTATGAGAGGGGGAAGTTACTAAGCTTAAGTTGTAACTTTCGTGGTATGTTGTAAATAAAGTCACTAACTATCATTATACCAGCATATTTGATTTCAACAACGGTGGCGTTTTACATCCGATGTCTGGTGGGGACTGAAATGTGGACGACTATTGATCACAACAATCAGGTTTGAGTAATTCCTTGTTAAACACTCAAGCGAACAGAATTGTGGTATCAACAAGCGTCATCAATTTTGGAGTGTTCCCGAACTACAATGGTAATTTAATTGTCAAAAAGTTGAAAAATTGATTGCCGCTCTCTGTCTACGATGCATCGTTGCTGACACTATTGTTATAAAGACTTAGCGACTGGAAAGAGGTTTACTGGTGACGATGTTTTTGGGAGGGTCACCACTTTTGTGCCCAAGCATTTTGAAGAGTTATAAAATTTTACAGATGCCTTTTGGGGAGGTTAACTCTTTGCGCAACTATAAAAGGGTAAGATGTGATCTATATTATTACATATGTACCACAGTTTACTTCCATCGAAGGGCGCGCGTACTACAGGTATTTGCACTGCAGTGCAATATCAAAAACATTATGCCATTTCTTTATGTTAATGAGTATTTACCAATTTTGACCCGGAACTATTTTTGTTTGTAAACACAAAATTTGTCGTCTTCAAGATTTTATTACACCTTGATTCTATGCTAGGTATCGTAAAATGGATGTCATTGCCGATAAAAAACTACGACAAAGAAAATTGCATATACTAATCGTAGTGTGAGGATGATTTTTATAATCTAGAAGAGCAGTTTGTCGTCAGCGAAGCAAAACATTGACAACGGGCGACGTTGGCGTACCCACTGTTTCGTGTGGTTCGATCACGTCGAGGGACCGTGGTTCGATACATGGCGGCCATCATGTATCGAAACACACGTAACCGTTGGCGCAACGGAGCTAGTTAAACAGTTCAGATCTTTTTTGCCAGTACTTTTCTCACCGGACATTCCCTGTTTACAATCCTTAAGAATATTTAGAATGTTTTTTCCGTGCAGTTTACTCTGTGCTTGTGTGTCCTACACGCTATTGATAACAGTGAGCGCTTGCGTGCCACGGTGAACACTACAATTTGACCATTCGACATGTTACGTTTGCCGCATTTTACTCTTAAAATTCCCGTAAAAGCCTTTGAACTGTTATTTGTCTCGATCATTTAGAAGAATTCCAAGCTCAAAATGTGTAAAAATTAAAAGCATTCCATTCTCAAAGTTCTCTTCGTTTGACTTTTTGTGGCATGTTGCTACGTATGTGTTAGCGATGGCAAGCAGATTTCGAGCTCTCCGACGTTCCTCTGACGTGATAAACAAGTAAACAATAGTTTAACCAATCAAAATAGAGGGTGTGGCGGCGTTGACCAATGAAAAGTGAAAGCTGATTCGATGCCTCATTACAGTGATGTCAATGTTATATAACTCCGCAGGGTCGAGCTGAAGCTTTGACACACAAGTAGTACGCACTACTAATCGACGATTCCTTCGATGAATGATGCAAATAAAAGATATAACATTATGTAATAATAACAGAAACACATGACCTGTGAGTGCAAGCGCGCCGTATTAGCGGTATTTGCACGAGTGCTGCGGTGTATTCGGTGGCGGTCCTTTCACGAGCGAAGCCTGTGACATAGGTCACCGTCTCGATGGACTGATTTTTTTCAAACGTGATACGAAGATAAAATACTATTGCTGCATTCTTGTGCACATTAATTTGTTTCATTATATGATCCGAAATGGCTGATTACAACAACATACCCGATCCCATACCATTTTGAAAATTCCACCAAACCATGTGTATAGTATGTGCCGTCATGACACTAGAGGCAGTGAGGGCATCGTTATGTGTGATGTAATCAAAAGTTCCTTCAGTGGTCATTACCGGCAGAGATGAGTCATTTATTGAACGTTCCTCAGATTACTTTATTATGCAAGTCACAGGCCTGATGCACACGTTGCATCAATGTCATTCAACAGCTACCTAGACAACAGCTACATAGACACCAAATATTATAACAAAACGGACAAGCGGGGACTCTGTCATCACCGATGACGTGTTGTATTTTACCAATGAGACTATCATGTAATATCAAAAAAAATGATACATACGGAACGAGAAGAAAGTTTCTAAAAATGATGTAAACAAATGCCGTCAAGGTATACAACAAAGCTATGAGACTCTTTTGTACAATAAGTGTCGTTTCTTTGCCATATTCTGTTTTCAATTGATGACGTTCTTTGAAACACGGGAATTCTCCTCCTATGTATTATTCGAGTGCTGGTATCAAAAATACTTAATAATGGAGACGACAGGCATGTATGTCGGCAGAATACAACCAGTAATTAGTCAATGAATTAGATAAACGGTATAAATTTAAAACTCTTTAAACTCTTTAATTGTAAACTTTAATTGATTGGGTAGGCGAGAAGGTATTTGACCAAGGAAGGAACTACCATATCACTTATCACATCCTTTGAGGAAATTCTAGCCTATTACACAGTCGTAGTAAACGAGTCTTATCGACCTCATTGGACGCGCAGTACCATGTTACGGACGATACAATTCTCAAGCATTGAATCTACGAAATATTTATTTCAAAGATAATGAAAATGCCGACCGAGTATAACAGATACACGGACAAAAAGAGACAATAAATACTGATTAAGCGACTTTTTCGATGTATACAAACCTAAGGCTTACAAAGTATAGATATTAATACATATATGACCAATGTACTCAAGAACAACTTTAAATTGCGTCGTCATTATGGACCATCAAAAGCTCATTGTTTTGTTCGTATTTTTTTTTTTTTTGTAAAATGACAACTATGAATGAATTACTGACATTTCTATTTTATTTCTTATTTGATTTGTCGCCTTAAATATCAATATGCAGGTTGTATGTTTTGTTAAAGTCAGTAGTATAATAAACGTGTACAACTGTGATAAATTTTATTTTTATTTAACTACAGGGAATTTCCCCTTACGCGTTTGCCTATTGTGCATGCGTGGAAGAGGGAATTCCCAACTGAGTCAGATATAGTAGAGAAGGGGTAATCCCCCTTACGCGTTTGCGCATGCGTGGAAGAGGGAATTCCTACTGAGTCATTCAGCGCTAGCTATGACTCACTGGGTAATCCCCTAACAGAACAGCATTCTATTATCGGATGGAAGGGAGATCATTTGTTCAATAGATTCTGGCTGCAGCTCTGTACCGTTCCTTAAGGAGTTCCAGTGCCCGTTTCAGTGCTGATTCTCGTCTTCTGGATGTAAGTATATACTCGTTTTCTGGTTGTGTGAATTTACTATGTTTTTCCTACGCCTATCGGAACGAGATTTTCCCCTATTTTAGTCTCTACCCTACAGTAACCGTTCCGATCTTGAACACTGTTGCGCAATACCTTTTTAGGCAGGGACTTTCCGGTAGGCTTCACGGAACGGTTGCTTAGCAGCCTATGATGTCATGACAGAGGTCTGTCATTCTACAGTTTTCATGAAAATTTTCTGTGGAATCGTTCCGGTAGGTTTTTTCTTAACTACTCCAGTTAACTAAAATAGTAAAGACTTTAATCTATTATTCATAACAGAGACCTGAGCATCGCTAATAACATAAACGTGGGCAAATATATTATCATCCCGACCTTCGATTCTATTATCATCACGAGAGTCGACACTTTTCACTGAAGTATCCATTTTTATTATTTCAAGTTGTATTCCATCCTTTGTGTTCATTACTCTAAGACCATTTCCATGAAACTCAATATCTTTAAAGCTACGTAGATCAATAAACAAACAGAATTTATTCTTCAAATAATCGACTTCATCTATATCAATTTCACACCAATCTTTATCTTCAGCAAAATACCGTCGTGTTTCTTTCCAAAATTGTCTTGGTAACATCTTCTGAGCATATATTTAATTGCAATGCCTTCGATTGATACAGACACAGATTCAAAGGATGGATTAAAGAAAACTTCACCATTAAGTTCTGACTGATTCTGATTTTTAGTGAAGAGTATCGCGATACCTCTAATGCTACGTCGTGGTACATTTATATTTTCATTGATAACCGTGGTTGATTCTTTAAATGGGATTGTCCTAAAACAATGTATATGCTCGTAAAGGTAACTTTTTCCACTGTTGTAATAACCAGCAGTAGACCTCGCGAGTACGGGATCAGAAATTGTTTCGTATTCCATTTGAATGTTTTTTAATTTATAATTGGGTGTAACAACATTATTACTAACAAGTAATTGGGAGGCTGGTGCCAACGTAATTTCCCATTCAATATGACTCCCTCACTCTTTCGGGTATGCAACCCCATGGCCTGTTATGAGGGGATGATTCAGATGAATAGCATATTTTGTTTTATATGTGTCAAAAAGTAAATTATCATCCACGACGGCATGATCTGCATTGGCCGCGCCACTTCTCAATTTTCTTAGATTTTCGTTCTGAATTCCGTACAGTGTCATGTTCGTTCTCCTTTTTATGTTTGAAGATAAGGTTATAATTATATTTATTCAAATTGAAAAGTGCCTGCCCCTGAAATGTGAGAACCATACGCTCCACCAAATTTTTTGCAACATTTTGTACTACTCGGTTATCTTCATGTCCCGTTACTTCAAGATCAAAAACTAGGTTGAAAGTATCTGGAACTAGTACTACTCCGCTTTCTAGCTTTGGACATCATATGATAAGTGTCTTGCCTGGATCTCCCTCACTTGGATTATGGGAAATCACATGATGAGTTCTTTCTGCTTTCGTTCCCTTCGGTATTCGGTTGGTGAATTCTGGTATTAATGATCTATCGTACCCCATTTTCGTGTAAGGTATATAGTAGTGTAGAAGAAAAAATTACAGTTAAAAAGAAAAAAAATAAATCACATCTTACATAAATATTTCCGTCTGACTGCAATATAAATCGATTACCTGTGTCGCGAATCAATCGAAGAACTCAATATTCTTGTAAATGTTGGAATTCCATTTCATCATTGTCAATATCCTGAAAGACGTGTATGAATTCTACTCGCTTAAAGAAGTTAGTCTTTTGACATTCCTTAATGAAAGCTAATATGTTATGATATAGATTATCATCTTTGAGTCGGACACCTGGATTTGCTCGAAGGATATGTCGATTTACTCGTCAGAGTTTACACCATTCCAATTCAACAGAGAAACCACGGAGCCTCTTCGAAGGCAAGCGCCCAATGAATCTTTTTCATTCGCATTCCCATCCGAAGATTCAAGAATTCAAGCAACTTGTAGTGTAAGACGTATCTCTCTCTGTCCATTAGACTTGTAATCAGTCGACTACCCTGCCTCGGAAATTCATAGTGATGCGGCGCGAGTGGTAGATCTGAATGTTCTTCATGTAATTCAGCCGGATATTCTAAGTCTACTTCTAGAAAACTTGGTGGAAATCTAGCGCCGGGTCCCCAATCCAAGCCTGCTCCGCCTTCCCATTCTAACAATTCTTCCATCGTCATCCAATGAAGTCCGCCCACTGGCATTGCCTGACTCATTGTCCATCCGTAAAGATTATTAGCATCGAGATATTTTATTTCGGTTAACGCATCGTAATTCCCGCCAGTGGCGGCGTAAGCCGGATGATTTGTCTGTAAATAATGAATATTACACTGGCTGATACCACCTCGAATTCCCCTCTGAATGAAATTCATCTGCTCAGCATCTTGAATGAGTTTAAATTTATTACCTGTATAAAGTAACATAGCATCCCATGTCAAGCCGGGTGCTGACATATAGTGAGCTGGGTCTAACTTATATGCTTCTAAACATGTGTCACGGAAATTTTTGAATATATTCGCAAGAAGGAGAACGTCCGTCTCACAATAGAATTCCATATAATCACGAATCGTCTTACATCCAACTTCGTCCCATACTCGCAATGCATGTTCGTAATCAGACTCAGAAATCCCCTCTTCCGTTAATTCGCTATAAAATTTGTGTCTCTCCGGGAGCTGGTCCTCTTCTAGTCTGTCAACCGAGTCTAAATATTCGTACGGGAAGAAACCTTTCGCCCGCTGAATGTCCGGGTACGAAAGTGGTACTGCCGTCCATCCATCCTCTGGCACAGTCTTTGCCAACTTCGCTAGCGACCCAGACATCAACTGAGCACTGTCCATAAACTTTATAGAAAAGAAACGTTTCACTGTCTCCCTCCCCCCATCGACAACAATTGAGGCACTAAAAATAAATGTTTTCATAAGACACATAATTCCACCATTACCCGTCTTAGCTATGATATTTGGCTCTGGTCCGGTACCCTCATCTATTTCATGTAACTTTTTCAAAATAAAAGAACCATCGTATCCCTTGAGGTTGTGAAAGTAGATAGGAATGGTTCTCAACGGGCGGCACTTTTCACAATAAAAAGTCGTAGGATCCTTCACTATTCGGTATCCGGCTTGCTGGGCTCCACATACAATACAGTCTGGATCGTTGTAATTAGAAGTATCTTTCATCGGTTTTATTTTCCAATAATACGATTTCGAATAATTCTCAGCCCTTTTCTTCATATCCTTTAGAAATTCTGTAACACAGGAGAGGCCCGTGAATGTTCTTTTACTAAAAACTTTCGGCTTACTGCCTGGCCAGCGTTCAATCATAACATACGAAATACAAATTGGAATGTGTCGGCCGGTGCCCCGCTCAATAATTGCCTCAGTATCTGCATACACGACATAGGGACAAGGAACCTTCTTATGTCCTTCGAATTGACATACTTCCTTAGGAAAAACTGGCTGAGCCGTGTCTGTCCCACAGTACACCTGATGTATTTCTAATTCTTCTGTTGATGCAAAACCTCGCTTACAAACCATACAAATACACTTCTGCCTGTGCTCATTCTTTCGATTAGTACGAGAATTAAGAAGGCGATTTAACTCAGTAATTGGTACGAAGTGGCTGCCGTCTTCGCCAACTATCAGTAAGATATTTGCTATTTGATTCCTTATCACCTTCGGAATGGGCTCCGCTACTATATAACACAGTTATGTCGGACGGGTCGGGATCATTTTCGTAGATCTGAAATACTTGGAGTTTGATGCCTGGATTTTGCTGCTCGAAGCGCTTGAATACAGTCTCATCGGCGGGTGTAGGAAATGGTATTCCATCAAAAGAGTAATCGACCATAAATTTGTCATACGTCTTCCAGTTTTTTCTAGTCTGGCCGCATTTCTTTTTGCGAAACTCGGGGTCGCCCAACTTTAAACTTGAAACGACGGCATACTGAAAACAATTCTCGCTGCCGAAAGGAAGAATAAGATCGCTCACACAATGTTTATTTTTTAACCATCCGGGAAATTGAATCGGGCGGCCGGCTCCGAGTAAACTTTCTACTAGAATTACTTCAAAATTAAGTATCTCCTCGAGAACGAGACCAGAACCCTCAACATTGCTAATTGTATCAAGCATATGGTCGTAGCGTTCTATTAATCGTCGTTTCACATCCAATTCCGCTGTGCCTCTTACATCTTTTGTGTATGTATCTTTTAATTTAACATGCAATGTACGATTTTGTGTATTACCGTTTTTTGGATCCACTAATTTGACTTCCATTTCTGTATAAACAGAGTACATCTTTCTTTCTTTGGTCATACCTTCGATATCCACCAGCGTTTCAATATCCACGACTCGCTTGACTTCAGGAAATTCTTTTCGTAAAACTGCCCCGTCGAATGCTTTTCGTAAGCGGTGCCTAACATCAATATTCTCATCCATAATAATCTTTATAATATATACTATCCTAAAAATTTTTAAAAAGAAAAAATAATTATTCTATGATAGGTCATCAAAATCCACTATAATATTTTTGACAGCATTTATTTGTTTATATATCTCGCCTAATCTTTCTAAGTCGACTAGTTCTTCCGCATCTTGAATTTCTGGTTTAGGCGTGGTGCAAAATAACCTCTCTATAGTGAAAGAAAGGGTACGCTTATTTAAGCGCAGTTTAAATGCTAAGAATTCTATCTTACTACCTTTCCGGATATTACGAGGTACAATAGCAGGATTTTCTCTGGCTGGCAATCGGCTCACTGCTTTAAAACCACAGTCAATTTCTTGAACTATATCAATACATGTAGCGAAATCGGAAGTGTTTCCTCCTCTTTTAAACCGAAATTTAAAATACTTTGTCTGTGTGTCGCTCCCTCGCTTCTGATAAATTTTAGATGGATTGTAAAATAATACCTGCGGCTTGGAGTGAGCGGCCAGGCTTGCAGCATAACTTTTAGCAGTGCTTGCATCGAAACTTTCACCTAAGGTACGGAATACTATTAAATCGGTAAACTTTTGAAGACTTTGTTGCCAACGGACACACATTTCATCGCATGTAGCAGGATCTTTTGAACCATATTTAGGCCCGATGTTGAAAACCACTTCTAGCTCACTGTCTACGTATATGAAAGGATCTACATATTCACCAAATATGAGTTTGCCGTCACTGATTTGAATTTCTCCGGTTTCAAGTATTTTTATTGCATCTGAAATAGAAAGGATTGCCATTGTCTTATCGTAATATATCTTTACGAAAAATAATTTAAAAATTTTTTTTCTATGATATATAGCACAAAAATGTCATACATATTCATAAATGGACCAACTGGAAGTGGTAAGAGTTACGATGCAGTAAATTTGGCTGCGACTCACGTACCAGAATTTGACACTAGTTTTTCTAGCAACATTGCCGACTTTTATAATGGGAAAGTTTCGATTGCCGATTTTCAGAACCAGTTTATAGAACATACTCTTAGTTTACAATGTCGGGCTGGTACAGACTCCGCTGGGAAAGCCAACTACATTATTTGTGACTCTTCCATAATTCAACATCTAACTTTTTCTAGAATCCGGGGCGTTTCCGTGGCAGCGGAAGAAAAAAAAGATAGTTTCTAGAGCATTTGACCATTTACATAGTTTCATTATCATATTCAAAGATATGCCTTTTGATTATTGCAGGCGGAATATTCTGACTCGAGCCAGACAATATGAAATAGCCGCCTTAGAAGAACTAGAAGAGATTCACGATAAGTTCAAACAGACTTTCTTAGAAATTTGTAATGACTACAGGCTTCCATGTTTGGTAATTCATCAATCTCTTACGCCTGCCCTTCTCAAGAATATACTTAATCCAACAATTGATACCGAGACAGTCGGGCCAGTAGAATCTCCACGAGCTTTTGACTTTGGAATTGCATGGAGCGGCCCTTCGGTACGCGGCTCACGCGATAGCGGCGGCAGCCAGGGATTTTTAATAGACGGTTTCGGCGAGGAGGAACTTGAAAAAGCTTATTATCCACCTAATCAAGAACAACTAGAACAACCTCGAGTCTCACTCAAGAACCTACACAAACTTCTTAATGCTTGTGAAACAGTGTGTGCTTATAATGCTCCGTTTGACTTACGGGCACTTGATATGATGAAGCAGCAAGACTTTGAAGTTACTTGTCTATGGCTCATGTCAGTTGTGTACATTATACTTCAGCCAGAACTTATCGATAAAGCTGAACAAGGGGGACTCGAAAGAACAGCTCGTGGCAATATGAGAAGTCGCTTTGAAGATCTTGCAAACTTAATATGTTCAGGAACCGAGGTACCACCTCATCCACATACTGCCAAAAAAGATGCAATAAGTGAACATTACTTACGACAGTACATGATAAATACTTGGCCAGGTGGTTGGAAGCAGGGTGGTAAACTGACACTTTCGGCTTTCAAGAAATTAAGGCTTGCTCCATGGTACTTATTGAATAACTTTCGTAATTACTTACGTTAGTACTTACGTTAGTACTTACGTTAGTACTTGACAAGTACCAGCACAGGAACTTGGTCGAGTACTCCTTCGGAACGTTACTAAGTTCTAATAACATTTTCCTCTGGCTCCCAACTATTGAAACTTTCTGGATAACCTTTCCATTTTATCAGATAATATTTCTTTCCTCTAATTTTTTTCGTCTTCAAAATTCGTTCTACTCTGTACAGCTCGTCTGCACCAGCAGCGCTCTGAAGTTCATCGGAATAGAAAGTGCCAAGTATTTCCTCTCCATTCAGATCTTTTATCTTGTAAACAGGCGGCGTTCCCAGTCCAGCTGCATACACCACTTTTGAAACTATGAAAATCTCCTCTGTCCAATTTCGTAAATATCCTTTCTTGAAAGTGGTCTTGTATTTTGTAATTCGGACCCGTTCTCCCGGCTTGAATTTAGGGTTAGCTCCCATGGCTGCCAACTCAGGGTAAAGTGTATAAAATGCCTGCCAATCGTTCTCCTCTGTTACGTCGACGGGTTTCATTTTGATACTTCCGTGAACGGTGTTATTGTAATTCTCGAGAAGTTGTGGTAGAATGGGGAGCCAGGAACGTGTCTGTCTGTATGTAAAGTATTTCCACATCATCGTTTTAAGAGTACGATTAAAACGTTCCACAACACTAGCTTTTTTGTCACTGTAGGTGTGAAACCAGTGAATGCCTGACTCCTCCAACCATTTCTGCATTTTTCGATTAGTAAATTCCCGCCCCTCATCTGTCTGAAGTTTGTCAGGTTGCCTCCCGGATTTCTTAATTATGTCTTGTAGCGCCTGCAACGTATCATCTGCCGTTTTTGACTGTATCGGCCTGGCCCATGCATATTTGCTGAGCACATCGATTACTGTTAGCATGTATCGAATGTTACTATTCTCTTTTGCGAATTGTAAAGAAAACTCCACGAGATCCGCCTGCCAAAACTCGTCTATCGATGTTACGAAAACGCGCCGGCCGCCACGAGTACGAGGTACCGGTTTATGTAGATTATAAGTTAGCTGAGTTTTTAACCACTCCTGCACCTCTTTCTTAGTAACTTTTAGTCCGCTGGCGCGTGCTGCGTCATATAATTTTTGTACACCTCCAAAACCAGTTTTCGGGTTGTAATGTGTCATTCGGTTTGGAAGGAATATCAGCATGCCGTACTGTCGGTACGCTCGTCTTATTCAATTGAAAAGCAACTGGGAATGCGTCTGTACTCATGATTCGTGTTTCTATATACAGATAGATTTTAATGGAGGAGAATGTTCCTTACTGCGGAATCGTACTAACATTCCAGACTATGTTAATACTATATTTCGGATTCAGGTTTAAACGATTTTTTTTATTTTTTGCTAAGAATAGATAACATACTGCAAACAATGGAGAATTTAATAAAGACATCGGCAGCGGCAAATACGACAGTGGCCTATCGGAACGGTTCCAAAGGGCCAACCACAGCGTCGGACGCTCGAGACAAAGAGATAAAACGTGAAAAAATACTCTGTGTCATCGCAAGTGGTCAAAGTAAGTTATTTTTGGTAAGGAGATTTCAGTTGCGGACGTAGAAAAATGGGGAGATGAAACGGTGAATAAAGCATTTAACACTTTCACCGCGGGAGGGCGCATTCTGCGCCAACGGCCAGACTGCGGGAGGCACGTAAACGCGCCAAGAACGTACGCGTTTATATGCGTTCGATATACGTTGGCTTTGTCTGATCTACATCATGTTTGTTGACTATTTCCTCAAGCCTAGTGTAGCGTACGAGGTAGAGGTCAAACCTAAATGAGCATGCGCGCCAAATTTGTAAACAAATGCCGCCATACTCGGTCATTTCTCCGCCGTAATTTGTAAGGATCGTGTGATCAGTTGTTATTTTTCTGTCAGGGGTATTTAAAAATGGCGACGCGGGCACAGTTTAACACTGACTAAGCCCTTGAGCATGTTTTTCTAGACAGTGATAGTGGAATTGTCACTGATCGTGAAACTGAACTCGACGGAGATAGCGGAAGTCAAATTTCAAATTACAACTCTAATACCGAACTTGAATATGTTCCCGAACCAGTTGAGCAAAGACAGAGATTGCAAGCAAGACAGAAAGGTAGGCCAGCTGAGCATGCTGAGAGAAAAGTGCTACAAAGGGTCGGTGACCGACGTCACAGACGTTGATTGGGTATCCTGTTGATATTGTACAACATCAATCTATCAGTGACAATTACACATCGGACTAGCTACAAGTATATAAGCTTATATATAATATATCTCTCTTTTGAATGTCAGATGATACCTGTTGTTCGAAGATGAACTTGTAATAAATATGCATATTAACCTCATTTATGTGGAATATGTTTTAGAGTATGTGTTCCCCCTACTTAATTTGAGTTAATAAAATGTAAGTAGTAATTTTAAAAGTGTTACACTGAAAAAAAAAATACATTTATATATTGAAATAACAAAAATGCAACATTTTTTGAATTTTTTTTGTAAAATGCAATATGGTCGCCATTGTCACGTGACCTTCCAGATGAGTCACGTAATTTTTTGTCCATTTTTATGATGCTCTGTCATGTTGCAATACTCACTGAAAAAATTGTCCCAAATACTCTTATAATTCAAAGATACAGCTCATGCATGTAAATCAATATTTATAAGGCCATATATCCATAGAAAACTACGCACAGGAATGCACGTATAAAAATTAATTACGCAGTGAAAGTGTTAAAGTCTATGAAGCGAAATACAGTTCTCTTATAAGTGATAATATCACTCAAAGTTTCATAGATCTAGGAGCCCGTGCAATAAGTCAGGTAGTTCCAATCGATGATCGAGATAACTATGCCACTGATCTTAAAAAGGATTTTATTCTAAACAGTGAAATAAAACGATTATCAGGACGGATAGCCTACACATGGGGGCCCATACTTGCTCTAGTTTCCACCGGTTTAATTACGGGTAAACATTTAGATTTTAAAAAAATCGGGTTTAATATAATACCCGAAATAAATGGATTCAACTTCGCAAGCACCGACTCAGCAAACGGTTCCAACACCGACTCAGCAAACGGCTCCGCCAGGGGCCCCGCCGACTCCGTCACCTCCGACGACTACCATTCGGAACCCTACCGGAACGGAGCGCAATATAGAGAAAATTACGTTACCGATGAAGCATCCAGGGAGAGTTGCTGCGGGCAAGCGACTAGCGGAATGGAACAGGCAAAACAAGGAGAAGAAGCGTCAAGCCACCCCGACCAGCGCCGTGAGTATGACTGAAGCAAACTGCATAAGCCCCTTTCAGGACGTGCCACCACAACAGTGTGATAGCTGGTATAATAAATGTTATCTTGTTTTAGGAATTATAGGAGTTTCATTGACTGCATTAGGGCTATATTGGGGGCGTGCTCGGCATATTTGTCCCCTCCGGAAAGATGAGCCGCTTCAGAAAGCGAAAAAAAAACAGAGCCCGGAATGGAAAGTAAGTTTTCTCCCTCCAGAACGGAACCAAGTCCC
Source organism: Ptychodera flava (assembly GCF_041260155.1). Lineage (NCBI taxonomy): Eukaryota > Metazoa > Hemichordata > Enteropneusta > Ptychoderidae > Ptychodera > Ptychodera flava. The sequence goes on from NW_027248297.1 coordinate 175,122, forward strand.
AGCTCCTCTACATTGTATGAGATGGATTAATACATAATTTTATTTATTATGACTAATGTTAAACCTGTTAAAAATATACATAGCTGTTCTCCAACTCCGTAAGGTCCGATTCCGTAATTATTTTATTTTTCTATTTTATATACTTGTCAGCAATCATGGATACTAAAACAGTTGTAAACACAATGTACGATGGTATTGTAATCGCTGGACTAGCGATGGGATATCTAATGATCTCCAGCAAATTTCTAAAAATTGATATGGGCGATCCAAGCCGTCCAAATTGACTCAGTGGGTAAAATTAGGCGGTGCGACTGCTGCCGCGGTTGCGACAAAAGATCTCCTTGAACAGAAAAATATTATTCCTGCAGAACCTTATACTTTGTAATGTATATACAACGTACAACGATGATCATTTGGATTGTAAGCAAAACAGGCGAACCGGTTACTGTTAATTTTAACCCTTGCATTGACATATCACAGTTTACGAAGATAAGACTGCTAGAGCATGGACTATATAATTCATAGCATAACATAACATCGACGAATAATGTACTAAAATACCAAGAAGGTGACCAACCAAAGAAGACTAAATCAATATGTCCGGGTAACTACAATATTTATACCCTAAATAAAGCAATAGGGATGCAGCCAAAAATCAGTTTCGAAAAACATCTGCCCTCAGACCATATTTATCTAACTTTGGCTGAAGATATTAAAGTTTATTTTAATGCCACAGGTAGCTTCGCCAACGTCGTCGGCTTTTCAGATAAACCTGAGGACAACCCAGTTATAAAAAGTACTATGAGTCGAGGTCGAGCAGATTTCTTAACAGTCACTAAATACACAGTTCATTCAGATGTCGTTGATGTTACTGGAAATTATGTTTCATTTGGCTCTTGTGAATACATACAGGGGAAAATATCGGACCGTTTACAAATACTTACCATCAAGGATACACAAGAAATAAGTGAAAAGGTCCCCTATGATTTTAAAAACGGGGGCGCAATTTCCATGCCATTGAGAAAGGATTCAGACTATATGAGTTCAATGCGTATTTGGGTAACAGATCAGGATGGAAACATGCTCAATTTCAATAACTGGCCAATTAGCTTTTGTATTGAATTATTGTAGCTAACGTAGAATCCTACCAGTGTAACCCTATCGGAACATAAACCATCCCACGACCAATCCTCCAGCAATATAAATCATTTCATATTTCTTTTGCTCAGGACTGGGCTGATAATAATCTGAGAATTGCGCTGGCCCTGACGTAGAGTTGGCCACCGCTTCTGCTTCTTCCAGGATTTCTGCATCTGTATCTCTTAATTCAGCTGCAGCATGCGCGTCCTTTGCTTGATTTTCTCTTTCCCAGTCAGCCTGGAGTAATCTTTTTTCTGACCAGACGTTGCGATTATGTTAAAATTTTTCTAATGCCTTATCATGTCTAATTTTCTCTTCAATAAGAGCCTCCCACTTCCCGGAAAGCTTTTGTCCGATAATATTTCCTCCTGTGAATGCCATTGCATTTAATACAGCACCAAGAATTGTCATTCCTATAGCTGAAGCCATGATTGTATATTATATTACAAGGTATTATTTATTTTTCACTGTATATAGGTTAATTATGTCTGGCCCAAGTAACTTCGGTCTAGGTGCAATTCGCGTACAAAATCTTGAGCTTGAAGATTTAAGTGATGTTAAACTTAACAATAATACTAAGATAGCAGGTAATCATAATAAGATTACGTCCTTCGTTATAAGGACCGTGAGAAACTTTTTGTTTTATCGCCAGCAACAGCACAGAAACACATACATTCTGTAGAATTTTCTGAATTGAAAGACGTCGATGAAACTGTAATTGATGCCACAAAGGCTTCAAATGATCCTACTCCTTTTGCCCTGACATGGGATTTGGTTAGTCAGAAATTCATGCCTTATAATGTATCACGTAACATCTTAGATATATTGGATAGTGAAATTGCAGGTGGAGTTACTGAACTGCCCCTTATGAAAATTTTCTGTAGAAATTCTATTGAAATTTATGACAAAATTCAATTAAAGTGATACAGAATTTCTACAGAAATTCTACAGAACCTTTATGGAAATTAACGGAGTTTAATAGAGTTTTGGCCCCCTTTTTCTGTAGAAATTCAACAGAATTTCTGTATCATTTCTGTAGAATTTACAGAATTTCTATGTAAATTCGATACACGTTCTACAGAATATCTGTAGCACTATATTGAATTTATACCACATTCTACAGAATTTTTATGTAGAATTTCTGTAGAACTATATTTAATTTCTGCACTCTTTTACAGAAGTTTGTTTGTCTTATACGAGTTCAATCTCTTAGAAAGTATGACAACAATATGTGTTAAACTTTTATTAAGTAAGGAGTACCACCTTATGATATTGCCATAGATACCAATGCAATGAATTACTGCAAAACTCACAAAAAATCAGGCAGCAAGTAAATTATAAACATGTAGTTTATTCTAAAAGAATTATGATTAACAATCGTTCGAAACTTGATGAAACATACAGGGACTACAAAATATAAAGCAACCTACACATATGAATGCAAGGCCTACCTCTCCAGTCTAGCAGTTTTGAGTTGTCAACTCAGCCAAGTGCATAATTAAAGTGTTGTGTATCGTAACTCACGTAATTTTCAGTTGATGCTGCAATGTGGATCCTTACAGTTGTGACATATTTAAAAATAGTGAGCTCCCTTCTCCATAACACTGTTAGAATCTTGCTAATGGACCTTGGATCCTAATTTTCCATGGAATTTGGAGTTGAACTTTAGTACTTTTCATAAGAGCCATGTGCACTGTGGACTGCCTCAAGTTCAAATGAATAATGCGTGGCTACACTATTATGTAATCAGCCCATTGTAAAGGCAGGAAACTATTTGCATAACAAAGCAAAGGCACAGGTCAGCTCACTTGACCTAGGATCTAACAAAGAGAGTCAGGTTGGTCTGTGTACAGTCATGAAATGTACAAAAGCAATGGCAAAAGGAATGGTACAATTGAAACTGTATACATTTTCCTGGCACGTGTGTGTAAATGAAAATAACTTTTCAGAATTAAAGGGTACACGAGAATGTGCTTAGAACTCTCCATAGGTATATGTCACTACCTTTTCCATATTGAAACCAGCTATATATATGTCACTGAGTTCTTATCAAAGCTCATGCCAACATGCAAAAACATGAACTTAAGTCTGAAACAGTGTAAACTGTGGGGAAAAAAAACAGAAAAAAAATTTCCACAAAAGCTATGGAACTGAAAAATTCCATAAAAATGTTTAATTTCTGCAGATTTTCTACAGAAAATTATCAGCAAACTTCAATAGAATTTAAAGTTTCTATACACATTAAAATTCTATAAATTTAAATTTTTCTACAGAATTGTATTGAAAATTTTCAATTGAATTTCAATGGAAGCATATTTCCATCAGATTTCCATAAAATATACAGAATTTCTATAGAATATCAGACTTCAATAGAATATCTACAGACTATTTCGTAAGGGGCCAAGAACTCCAAATGTTATTTATTTCGACAGTAATGTTAACAAGTACAAGTTGCTAGATTTTCGTCGTTGGCTTACTCCCAAGAATCCATACATTGTACTTCTTGTTATACCGATTCACCTCAAGATCAAACCTCTTTCAACAATATGTCTTCAGATAATACACTGCGAAGGTGGATAAATGACGGTGAGAATTATTGTTCATACAATGCTAGCGGAGTTCCAGTAAGATTCTTTTGGGACACAACTTTAAAGAACTGGGTCTGAAGAGTGTGGGGGAGGGGACAGCTGAATAGAATTTACCGACAGTAAATCAACAGATGACTGATAATATGAAAATACTTCAACATGGTACAGTTCTCATTAGATGTGTAAAGTTAGCTACAGGAGACGAGTTTGATGATTTGGTTTGATATTACGCTATGAAAACAGACAACAGAACAACTTGTGATATTATAAGTATCGATAAAGATCGTAATGAAATGAGTATTGAATGTTTTGTTGGTGGGAATAGAGTAGAGAACGACTCCGGAACTACATTTGTACGTAAAGATAAAAGTGTGAACACATTGGATATCAGTGTTATTCATCTAAAACGACTCATTTTATTTGAATTAATGGTCTTCCGTCACATTTTAAGTTCAGAGGAAATTTCTAAAATTTTATCTATCGCGTAAGAAAGTTAACTCTGAGTTCAGAAAAAATTCCACAGAAAATTTTCATGAAAACTGTAGAATGACAGACCTCTGTCATGACATCATAGGCTGCTAAGCAACTGTTCCGCAAAGCCTACCGGAAAGTCCCTGCCTGAAAAGGTATTGCGCAACAGTGTTCAAGATCGGAACGGTTACTGTAGGGTAGGGGAAAATCTCGTTCCGATAGGCGTAGGAAAAACATAGTAAATTCACACAACCAGAAAACGAGTATATACTTACATCCAGAAGACGAGAATCACCTCCGGAACGGGCACTGGAACCCCTTAAGGAACGGTACAGAGCTGCAGCACAGTCAGAATCTATCGAACAAATGATCTCCCTTCCATCCGATAATAGAATGCTGTTCTGTTAGGGGATTACCCAGTGAGTCATAGCTAGCGCTGAATGACTCAGTGGGAATTCCCTCTTCCACGCATGCGCAAACGCGTAAGGGGGATTACCCCTTCTGTACTATATCTGACTCAGTGGGGAATTCCCTCTTCCACGCATGCACAATAGGCAAACGCGTAAGGGGGAATTCCCTGTAGTTAAATAAAAATAAAATTTATCACAGTCACCAAGTTTATTTTACTACTAAAGTCCCATCACAATGAAACCATACTCCGTCTTACTGTGACTTTTTATTTTACTATTTCTGTCAGTTTATACCTGTTATCATGCAAACATGATTTAGTTCTTATTGGTGAATTGCAATTTTAACATCCTTTACATTTTTGTAGAGCAATTCCACAGCACTGCATGCGGCTTCTGGAGGAGGTCATGCAGACGTCGCTAAAGTGCTGATTAAACATGGTGCAGATGTCAATGATAAGGATGGGGTAAGTAAATGTGACTCGGTTTTCGATGTTGATATCGGAATCATAATGCTTTAACAATTTTACATACCCTCTTCTACTTAAACCTTACAGTCACCAAGTCGTATAATGCAGTGACATTTTATTGTGTTGTGGTCATACAATCCCGCTGCAATACTTCAAAATGTAATAGAGCAAATTATGCTAAGATGGCCGCGATCTGTCTGCAAAGAGAGTGACCCACCACTCATATGGCGTTCGATTTATTCAATAATTTAATCATTTTGCACGATGACCGATAATAGTACATCATTATTTCAAATTTGTATTTTGTCCTGTTGGTTGTTAGCAATGTAATTTATTTATTCTACAACCATAGCTTTCGCTTTCGAAAAAATATTCCGTAAAAGTTTTAAGTGTCGGTTATCTTCAACGCTCATCTTCATGGACAGCATGATATCAGAGAGAGAGAGAGGAGAGAGAGAGAGAGAGAGAGAGAGAGAGAGAGAGAGAGAGAGAGAGAGAGAGAGAGAGAGAGAGAGAGAGAGAGAGAGAGAGAGAGAGAGAGAGAGAGAGAGAGAGAGAGAGAGAGAGAGAGGGGTTTTGAGAAAGCCAAATTTGGAATGTTTGATAGCGGATTATTTAATGCCAATGGCTTGAATTGTTCATAAGCTACAAAACATTATTTTATAACTACAATAGATTTTTTCTTTGTTTGTGTAGTGCAGACAGTTCAGTGAAAAATGAAAAAAAATCCCTTGAAGGTACAGTGGGAATGCCTGGCTGTTGTTAATTTTGATGTTAAGCCCTATGAAAGCAGACTTACAGAATATGTGCAAATAAACATACAGAATATTTTAGCATGGGGAATATGCTACATTTTTAGGGATATTAGTGCTTGTGAATATTAATGAGCCCCCTGCCACTCTTGGAAGCCCTATACATTCATAACAGTGATACCCAAATTTTTGACTTTGGAAAAATCTTGTAGTATATAGAGGATGGTGTTTGCAGCCAGCAGCTTGGATTTTGAATGCAAGTTATTTATGGCTTGTAGTATCTAATCACAAGTGGCATCACTGCAACATTAAAACATATATAAGATGCCATTAAATGTTTCAGTTAAATCCTCCCAAAAATTGTAAAATCTTCTCGAAAATTCCAGTAGAGGGGGACCAATGCCCCCTTGGTGTAGTATCCTAGATAAAACACTAACTGCCCCTCCTCCCTCCCTTGAGGGAAAAAATAAAAAAAATATTCGCGTCGCCGCACCATTTTTTAGGAAAGACCTGACCAGAAACATTTTTTTGGCCTTATGTCTCAATACAGCATAGTAAAAAAGAACCAATCGCGTACCGTATAATAATGTAATTGGGGTTAAAAGTTACGTGTGTTGAAATGTTTCCTCAACTTGACACTGTAACCATAGAGGTAACGTCTCTCGCTCCATGCTGTAGCTAACACTGTAACAGTGGTAAAAATTCATACCGGTAATCATGAAAAATGTGCCTCTAGAATTTAATTGGATTTCTGTTAGCACGCGAAGCAAAGATTTCCCTTGCTTGGTCAAAAGAAGGTCTGCAGACAGTGGTCCTTCCATTGTAAAGGAGCATCAGATCATCGGTATGATCGTCACGTAGTCGATTACGTTGTGCTGTGACTACGCGGCTTTGGCAACTTAATCCCCGTTCACATGGCACGGACGAAACCAGAATCACCATGCTATGCCAGGCTAACAATCGGAACATTGGAAACAGCTCCCCATATTCGTTTATCAGAATACGACAAGATTCACTGACATTGGGTGGTCCGTGGGCACGCAAAGTCAGTTTCATTTGAGTAAACTCGTACAAATCGGGCCCATGTATTTGGGCTACCATTGCCACGCCATCTTCACGCGATTAGCACCGAAATTGGCAATCAGTGTGGCAAGAGACTCTGTGTCATAATCACGGATCTCAACATCACGATCTGGATTTTTGCTGGCATTCAGAACTTTATCGAGGCACGTTGGTAAATCAGTACATTCACTGGGAAATCCTGCTCGCAGTCGTTCGATGAGATACGTTATGAAGTCATGCCTGACATTTGCATGAGATACGTTATGAAGTCATGCCTGACATTTGCATAATCTTCGATATGATTGGCAGCTGCGTAAGTTAGAGAAAGACCACAATATACATTGTTTTCAATTTCCCTCGTCAGCTTGCTCTCATGTTCGCCTAGACTGTCAGTTTCTAGCAATAGCTGTAGGGACGCGATAATTGATTGGACCATCGGTTCGATAGTAACCAAGTTGACATATTCTCGTTCTAATACGAGATTGCAACGGTCCATGACTGGCAGTACATCCATCAGCAAATGCGTGATGGCCAAGAACGAGTATTCTTTGATCTTCTTTAAGAGACCACCGGCAACTGCCTTGTCATGTTGTGCTGCTTCTTCGTCTAATTCCATAACAAGCGCTGGCCAGTTGTCGTAAATTTCTTTGATTGCTCGGCCGAAAGACAGCCATCGCACTGAGCAAGGCTCTATTAAACTCAGAACACCTCACAGTACAATAAATTACCCACAATGCTGTTCGATTAGTACCAACGACGTTAGTTTTCTTATAACTTTTTCAGTTCTGTATAAAAGCAATAATGTGAAGCCTCAATATAATTGATTAATTATATTTATTAAAAGTACGTTGAAATATTGTAATGTAAATTTCAAAGAAACCGTTAAATAACCATAGAAGTCACATTATTCAGGTACTACAAATGTCACAGTTTTGGGAAGCAAGTTATTACCAACTGAAGGGGTCATTCTCTGAAAATAGTAAGCATGAAAATTTCTTTTGTCTTTCTATTTTGAAAAAATCAATAACCTTTGGTTTCATAAATCAGGTGCAACTAGTCTCCCAACTTTTCATCACTTTATTCTGTATGGCTGAGGACACAATCAGTGGGAAATTTACAAAAATCCTTTCTCTTCTCTCAATCAAGCACAATTTTCTTAATCCTTTAAAATGGGAATTGAGAAGAAAGGTGTTCTTAAAAGTACGTTCTCAGAATTTCTCCAAGTGGTCCATGAATTTGTCGACACATGGGATACATGGTAGACTTCACAGGGGAATCTACGTTGGTACAAATCATGATGTATTGTGGGAAATCTCTAGTACTGTGCACCTTCGCTTTCGAGAATTTTATTTAGTTCACAAAATCTCTGGTATCTTGTGGCAGAATACTTAAAAAAGTTGAAAATGTTATTCACGGTCTTTTTATACTCCGTAACATTCTTGACACCGCGACAAGTATCGGCTACTGCAAGTGCCAACCGGTGCGCGGCACAATGGACATGATACGTTCTGATGTTTCAATCGTACGCCAACACCGTCATGTCTACCCGTTATGACGGAGGCCCCGTCAGAGCCGAGACCCATGACTTTCGATATTTCAATTCCTTGATCACCGATTACTGATAAAATTTTGTCAGCTACTTTTTGGGCTGTACCGTTTAAAACAGTGTAGTTCCCAATAAATATTGTACGGGGTTTTCTATCATCAACGATTTTCAGAAACATGATCAGCTTCTTATGAACAGTGACATTGACTGTTTCGTCAACGAGTATGCCAAGAAACGGCGAATCGGATATTTTCTGAGAAATTTCTTCACGTACTGTGTCAGCTAATGCTCTCTGCATGGCTTTAACACAGTCATGGCGCGTTTAAGTCTCCGTTTTCAAGGATCCGCATCCATTTTCACGTTACAGTCAATCAATGACACGAATTTTCGGTCTGGTATTTCTCCTTAGCCATGTAATAGACCGTACGAAGGACTGCTCGCTGTTTTCCCTTAGTTTCGGAAAGTCCTTTACTAGAAAATATCACGCATTAAATCCTGCGATGATCGCGCCACAGCAGCCCCGTGATGATCATCGGTCTTCATATGACGGTTTTATCGCCGATTTTTGTGAATCTGGAGACCAACGAGTAAACGCATTCCTCTTATTCGCTTTCTCACACAGCATACAGAACAGCAAAAGTCTTTTTTGTCATTTTCGATATTCTGAACTTGTGAGCAAAGCCAAGGATACTCGATGCTCCAACTGCTTTGATACTCAGTTTGACTTTCTCCCGTGCCGGGTTGCTTATGCTTCTGCTTCACTGCTGTCAACGTTGAACTTGATATCACTGAGGACACGGTAGCGGTGCACGTGGTAGACTCTCTGAAGTAGTCGTGGCTGGCATGTCAGCCCTTTTAGTGCTTGAACTGATATTTTTTTTGCTCGAAGCACTAAAGTTAAAAGATAGCAACGAGGATTGCTTTGACATGATCTATGACCTATGGTGGCAACAGTTACAGGTAGCTACGCTGTCTCTCAGCATGCACGCTGTTGTGTCAGTGATATGATGAGTGTAGTTGTTTGCCCGGAGCAAAATACATGTAAAAATCGCTCGAAATGAATTTCTCAAAATGTTACAATTTCAGGCAACACCCACGTGAGCAGTCTTTCGTTGACGGGTCGCAATCTCATGAAGCAAAAATCGCTCAGCGTGTTGCAATTTCACACTGTTCTCTGCATATTATAAGCTCTGATGCAATCTTGGTTGGAGGGACCATGGACAAAGTGCCGTTTCGTCATCAAAATAGCGCTGATAATGGGCGTCAGTATTTTGCGTAGTCAAACGCATTGCCATCAGAAAAATGCGTGCGTAAAATTTCTTCTGCGTATAGTACGCATTTTTTGCGTAACCGCGAACTCTGAAATTTGTTACGTGCAGAGAAAACGAACAAAAGGGTGATTCAGCAGTTAACGTTTAAACAAAATTTATTACGAAAATAAAACTAATTGCTAGTACAAGCTTTAAAAGTGTACAGACTACTTATCTCAGCTGGGACGGCAAAGCTCCAGTCTCAGAGTTGTAACAGTCAGTCGGATGAATGAACAGTCCTTCGGCTTGCAGGCTTGTAGTTGCACAAAGTCCACAGAGTAAATCCAGCGTTGGCAGTGAAGGTCTTGAAAAGTCTTGAGAATGACTACTGCTGGGTTTCCAAACACATGTAGTAACACACAAGAGACACGATCCCAAAAGTCTGACTGGAAGCTGTGCACGTCCCTTTTATACACATGTGCTTACATAAGGGCATATAAGAACAATCTAGAACTTTTATTAACATGCTAATTACTGTTCTAAAATTATCTCTCTTACAAAGCTAACTAAATTTCTAGAACATTCCAAACATGACTAATTGAATTCAAGGTTGTGAGGTCATTAAGGGCAGTGACCTTGAGAATGTTCTAGACTAATTGAACTCAGGTCATGATGAGTGTGGGGGGAAATGACCTACATAACACACCCCCTCTTCAAAAGGAAAATTTTTCAAAGAAAAAATTTTCTTTTATAAATGTAATCTTAAAAGTGTGAGCAACAATAAACTTTAAATACGAGAGAGACAGTCTGCAATTAAATTGTCTCTGCCTTTGATATGTCTAATGTCAAGATTAAACTCCTGTAACATTAAACTCAATCTTAGCAATCTCTGATTTTTGCCTTTAAATTTCTGCAGAAAACAAGAGGGTTGTGATTAATATAAACCACTATTGGCTGATATGAAGAAGTAACATAAACTTCAAAATGCTGTAAAGTTAATATCAAAGATAAACACTCTTTTTCAATTGTAGAGTAGTTTCTCTGGGATTTGTTAATTTGCGTGAAAAATAGCAAACAGGATGATCTATACCATGACTATCCTCTTGCAATAAAACAGCACCAGCAGCCGTATCACTAGCATCTACAGCTAATTTGAATGGCAAAGTGAAATCTGGTGCAGACAACACTGGAGCACTTTGGAGTATGGCTTTAAGTGTATCAAATGCCTGTTGGCATTGCTCTGACCAAACAAACTTTACTTTCTTTTTAAGTAAGTTAGTCAAAGGCTCAGTAATTGTGGAGAAATTTGGACAGAATTTTCTGTAGTAACCAGCCATACCGAGAAAGCGCATCAGTTGTCGTTTGCAGTTTGGTATGGGAAAACTTGAAATGGCACTGATTTTTGCATCAACAGGTTTTACCTCACCCTGTCCTACAGTATGTCCGAGGTAAGTCACCCTCGCCCAACCAAATTCAGATTTGGCAAGGTTGACAGTCAACATTGCTTTGCTCAGTCTCTCAAAGAACTTCCGCATGAGCTTGATATGTTCCTCCCAAGTGTCACTATACAGGACGACGTCGTCAACGTAAGCTGCACATCCGTCTAGCCCGGATATGACGTCGTTGATCATCCGTTGGAACGTTGCTGGAGAGTTCTTCATTCCAAATGGCATCACCTTGTACTGGAACAATCCGTCTGGTGTAACAAAGGCGGATATTTCACGAGCATGATCCGTCAGAGGGACTTGCCAAAATCCCTTCAGTAGGTCAAATTTCGTCACATACTTGGCTTTTCCCACTCGGTCGATGCAGTCATCAATCCTCGGGATTGGGAAAGTGTCTGTCTTTGTTAAAGTGTTGACTTTCCTAAAGTCCGTGCACATACGATAACTGTGATCTGATTTGGGAACAAGTATGCACGGCGAACTCCAGTTACTTTTACTGGGTTCAATAAAGTCATTGTCCAGCAGGTATTTGATTCTTCCTGGAGATATTTCGCTTTTGTTGGATTCAGTCTGTATGGATGCTGTTTTACAGGCTTACTGCCCCCAACATCAACGTCGTGATAGATGACGTTTGTCCTCGTTGGAACATCTTGAAACAGGTGTTTATATTCGTGGAGCAGTTCTTTCACCTGTTGTTGTTGTTCTGGCTGGAGGTGTGCCAACTTTGTAGACTCCAGCTTCTCCAGGATTTCTGAGTTCTGAAGCTTGACCGAGCCCAGCTTTGAGTTTAGAGTATTTTCACTCAAGTCTGTTTCAGTATCACTATCTTCATAATGGTCTGAACTGACTGCACTGACAGGCTTTGTTTTAGTAGGATTATCCCTATCCAAATATGGCTTAAGCATATTTATGTGACATAGCTTTTTTTGTTTTCGCCTGTCAGGTGTTATTATGATGTAATTTAAATCACTCAATTTCTTATCAATTAGATATGGCCCAAAGTAACGAGCATGGAGTGGTTTGCCAGGAACTGGAAGTAGAACGAGAACTTTTTGACCTGGTTCAAACTTCCGTTTGAGGTGTTTTTATCATATTTGATTTTCATTGACTGCTGAGATGACTCAAGATTTTCTCTGGCTAATTCACATGCTTTAGAGAGTTTTGTACGGAAATCTGAGACATATTGCAAAATATTCAGACAATCATTGTCGTCTGATAGGAATTTCTCTTTGAAAAGCTTGAGTGGGCCACGGACTGTATGTCCAAATACAAGCTCAAATGGGCTAAAACCAAGAGACTCTTGAATTGACTCTCTAACAGCAAAGAGCAGAAAATGAATTCCTTCATCCCACTGCTTCTCTGTGTCAAAATAGTAGGTCCTAATCATATTTTTCAAAGTTTGATGAAATCGCTCAAGAGCACCCTGACTTTCTGGATGATAGGCGGATGACGTATACTGTTTAATGCCTAGCTGATCCATTACTTGTTGAAAAATATTAACGAAAAAGTAGTAAAAAATTAACAATTCATCTCTATACTCAAATAAACATGCTTCGGTTTTCTTCGTGACAGATAGATATCCCTATTTACAATGACAAAAGACAATGTAGTGGTGTTGATTTACAATGTACAATCTAGTCGTTTGGTAGGACGCTACGATCAACTACGTGTTACTAAAGCATAGTCTGGTGGATATATTTCACTCATAATTTTCTGCTGTTTTCTGTTTAATTGTACATTCCACCTTGCATATGATAAAAAAAACTGTGCATCTTGAAAGCTTACGCTACAGTAAATTTTAGTTGATAATAGCGTCACGGTGCACCATACCCAAGATTAGATGAACCATAGACCCTAAAGCTCCAGGGTCTATGTAAAAACAATGAGTATTTTTTTTGTTTTAGAAATGATGTTGTTGTCACATGCCAGACCTCTAACCTGTGTTAACCTGCGTGACCATACGGTAAACAATGAATGCTAAATGTATGAATAGCAATATTTTCGGGGAGTGTTTAAAGCTTGCAGCCGTTGTCAAGACAGCAAAGTGCAAATGTATACATTGAAAACAAATCTCAATGCAATACGCCAATGAGATTTTAATGACATTATCATACTTAACCAGACTACACAAATACAAACTTGATACATGCCATTCCTTCACTTCAAACAAGGAAACGCGTTGACCCCACTCCTCATGTTTGTGTGTTTTGTGTTGTGACGTATGTAGTAATATGGGAACCGAATGGCGAGACAAGTAAGCGCTCTGTACTCGGAGCATTTGCATTCGCAGTTGCGCTGTATTGATTCTTCGGCCGTGCCACACTTGCTAATATAAGCGCTCATGCGAGGACGGCCGCGGCGGCAGACTTAAGCAAACCAGAGTGCGAGCACCCTTAATACGGTTCGCTCGCATTGTTTCACCATGGGATTCAGTCATGTGACAATATATTCCAGTTGAAAGAGTAACGGGTCACGTTGTGTCTGCTTCTCAATATTCTGTTAATGGAAAATATTTGCTTTAAATATCTCTGATGAGAGTTAATGTTGTGCTTCTAAAATAGAAAATAGAGTTGGATGTGTTGATGATTATATTTTATAGTTCCACTTTCGTTTGTGTAAATGTTTGTGTTTTTAAGATAGTTTGTTACCGTACCTTGTATTATAACATATCAAATAAAACAATTCTTTGCAAGTACTAAAGACAAAGACTAATAGCACCCGTCACATCGCTCCATTTCGTATTTTATGAAGGGAAACATGCAATGTTTCCAATACGTTACCAATACCATTACCAAAAAAAAACCCAAAAAAACACGAGAAGAATGACACTAAGAAAACACTTCCACATAACATTCTTGTTTTCGACCAATTCTTCCTGAAAATTTTCATGTCCTTTTTATCGCAACAACTAGGATCTAGATATGATGCTACGTACCAAGTTACCTTTCATCAACTAATTTTCACAATCTTCAAGATTACCTCACAAGATCAGACAAATGGAGACAATACCCTCTGCTAGGCCATTCAAAGTAAATTCTTTATTTGCCGTCCTTGGATTTTTGAAAACCCTATCTGCAAGCAAAAGAGAAAAACAAACACAGAAAAAAACACACAAGTGTATTTATATAAGCTCATTTTTATTTTGTTTCTTTGGAAACTTTATATATCTGGTAATAATGTTAATGTTGTGTTTGTTTTCTGTATTTTCTCTGAAACTCTACCAGCAAGCGGAAGGCAAACAATGAAAGGTTTTTTTAAGTGCCGAAACGCGAAACCTTTCCCAAACAATTTTGGAAGGAAGCGTAATGACTTCCCCTACGATGCTGTTCATGTTAAAATGTATGACAATGCAGATGTTACTTTCTCCTTTTTCCAAATGTTTGCATCGTAACACTTATAATATGTTTTACATTTACGAACAGGTTATACGGTCACCGTTACATCATGCAGTGATGAATGGTCATGAAGCCACTACAAGATTACTGTTGCAATCTAAAGCAGTTGTCGATGCACGAGACGACGTAAGTAATCTCTACTAGTTTCCAAAGACAATGTCGCAGGGTGTCAAGCAGCTCATTCAGAATTATATTTTCGTTACAAAGATTATAATTATAGAACGGTGAGGTGATATCGAATTTATCTAAAATGAATTACTTAACTTGGCGCTTAAATCAAGCTTACGATCCCAAGGGATCTACTAATAATAATTCTAAAGCTAGGAATTAAAGTGCATATAAAGTAGATGTACAAAACATTGACTTGTCGGCATTTGGTTTGTTGTCAAGGATAAATTAAGGTAAGTGGGAGCATTATGTTCGAATCCTATCATTAACAATATCAGTGAGGATGTGATTAACTGGTGTATCAGGGAGTGCGCCCCCAAACCCAGAGATGAGTAAGGTGATCAATACTATAAAGTCAGCTATACGCCGGGTTAAATTGATACAATTATATGTGGACCCCCTGCAGCCCAGAAATCAAAACAACAAATGCCAGAAGGTAAACCAACCCGAGCAGTAGATAAACACAAAGGGACTGAATACTCCCAGCCAAAATAATGGAAAGTTTATCCAAATAGGACAGAGTCAGTAGAGAGATCGGGTGCATGTCGTGTCGTTCAATGCGGTGAATGCTTCGAGTTGGAAATTTGACACTTGCCTGCGGTGCCTTCCGACGATATTGCAGATTGTAAACAATTTTCCAGATTATAGTTAGTATACTGCGCGGTGTACTTTAATGATTGAATACGATAAATGTAGTGAATGCCCACGGCGCACTACATAGTTTTTAAGCATAATCCTCTTAAACCTGTGGTAGTCTTGGCATATCACGAGTGCTTGTTGTCATGTAGACGAACCTTACCAATACACGTACCTGACTGCACGTTTGGCGACCTGTTTCCAAGGCGGCTACGTGGTAAAATAATCGCAATCATACCAATCATTAATCCAATAACACTAGGTTAAAATTTGTAAGACAATAGTTGTAAACATAGACACAAAACAGCACAGAACAGACAGTAAATAGACAGTACACAAACAAAGTCAAATTCATGAAAGAAAGATATATGGACCTCTGGCCAAAAGACCAAGAAGTGATGTCAGGTTTTCGAAAATAGTATAAGCGCATCCTGCCTCACATGTGGCACCCGCCATATATCAATCTGTAAGTCAGATAGGTAGTGGTCACTAACTAAGGCCCCATGTCACCGATGCCATCTGTGATCATTTGTCGAAGAGAGATATTGCATTTATCTACCAGCTTGCGATACCTGCCAAAAAAGCGTTTGAATGTAGAGACAAGTCTTGCTCTGGTGTAACCTTGATTTAACAGTTTGTAAGAGAGATGGCCATGTCTCTCTACAAAATCACCATATGAACTGCATGCTCTTGCAAATCGAATAAGCTGGGAATGTATTCCCCATAAGCAGGTGAGAGTGGAATATTACTGATGAGGTGTGGAAAATTGATTATACCAAAGTTGAAATCATCTCTCTTGTCATATAGCCTAGTAAAAGGTGACCATTAGAGTCAAATTCAAGTAAAATGTCCAGATATGAAGCAGAAGAGGCCGTTTCTGTAGTTTCTTTAATCTCCAATTCTAGAGGATAAATCATAGCGATATATTTCCTGAATTCAGAGTTATTCAATGGAATAACATCGTCTATGTATCTAAATGTAAGTTTGAAAGTACGAGCTACAGAGACCTTTTTCTGCTTGATAAGGTTCTGGATATATTCTGCCTCGTATGAGAACAATGATACGGCTTGGTTTAAGCCAAGAAGTACCTGCGAAACTGATGGTATGGCGAAGTGGAATATTCTGGCTTGGGGTGAGGTATGCTTGAAGTTGCACACCTGAAAACGACTCGGAGACAAAGAATCGTTAATACGTTAGACTGTCTGCCGACTGTTCCGCAATAAAAGCAAACTAAGCATTAGAATCATAATTAGTGGCAAATCGAATTAATCAATTTCCAATATTTTAACCGTAGCGATGTTTTCGCAATAGAAAATGACGTGTTTGCGATGCCGAGTCCCCCCTCTCCCGCCGTTAGGAAAGACTGATCGGTTATTCTCAAGGCATAGTCTGTCGTTCAAATGCTCACGGAACCATGCATAAAGTGCAGTAGTAGCTATGAGAAAGCTGGTTCGATATCAAGGAACAGAGAAACGCTGATCTAGCATCGACGAAAATCATGCTCTGATGCCATTTCTACGTTCGGCATAAATTATCGCACGCCCGTGTAGCCCTCAGTCTTTGGTAATTCACTCAGTTGAGAAGTGAATGTACAGCCAGGTAAAATAACACGGCATGCAAAATTTAAGCGACCTTGAAAAAAAAACAATTTGTGTTTGATGCATGATCTGCAGTTCCTACAATGTCCGAGAATAGCTAGAAGGCGGTCATACTTAGGAAGGGGTAGGTGTACTTCTTTACGCTCTATGCCAAGTCAATAAAGGCACTCTAAGAAATAAGTTTGTGCAGCAGTCTTGTCCGGCGCTGGGGTACTTGCAGTCTTTTGAAAACCAATACTATCACAGCCATTGTACTATGAACGTCGGTTTTGTGGCTGTCGACAGACAGGGAATCATCCAAAGATACTTAACCTTCAATTTTAGGGGTGCCAACGGTAAGGAGATCGTCCAGAAGACATATATTCCATATTTATCCAGCAAAGAACCGCTGTCTATAGCGTGTCAAATATTTCTTGGCTTGAGCGATATCTGTAACCAGTCACGTTCGCCGTATTTTATTTGCATTTTTTGTTTTTGGAAAAATGCTACGAAGTAAAAAGAAACATAAATAAACATGCTCAAATAATTTTGAGGACATACAACGTTGATTTTTAACATTTGCAACGAACGCACAGTTTTGGTTATAATAATTGAACTTTTCGAGTAGCGACTCAAATATGGCGGCAACAAAGAAGCAAACATGTCTGATGTCACAAGCGACAAAATCCATTTAGATCATGACAAAAGTCGAAATAGTGACATTTCAAAACACAAAATAGCATGTGAACAAAATCCAAAATATGATTTTAGTACTGAGATGTAAGGAGTGACGAGTAAATGGGTATGAGTTAAAGGTGTTAACACTATCAGCGTTATGCAAAGCTGAGCACCTTACGCTACATGTTTAATGTCTTGTATAGCAACAACGATTTTAATAGTTATGTTAGCCAGGAAAAAGGTATTCCCAGACATACTCTTTTCTCTCAATGACTTGAATCGGGCTGAAGTAGGAAAAATATGGTTTATCAAAAGGCCGACCGAGTATAATTTTGTTAATTTATCTCCGAGAAAATATATGATTTCGTTAGGCTGTGCATATGAGGAGTCGAGATTCAGGATTTCGAAGCTTGACAGCGAAATATAAAGTATACTGGTATCTAATCCATAATGAAGACCTCAACACTCATCGACCAATATGGTCATTAAATCGCTACAATTTGTACTCTTTGTGAACAATAATCCGATAATGGCGTTCATCATATGTCGTATAATTGAACGAAATTCCAGTGCAAAACGACCAATAAGCCGGGTAGGTTATGAGAGTTATTCGAGCAAACATTAATATACATAGCAACAATGACCACGGCACACACGTTGTTTTGTAAAATACGGCAACACAATGATCCATCTCTGCATCTCCGAAGTGTAAGCTGCTGTATTGCACGTTTCATATACTGACACTAGTTTGTTTCTCGATTGAAGCAGGTATATGACCGTCCTGCCGTATAGACGGCAGTGTTCTACCTAAAGACATGGCGAGATAAGATAATTTTGTATATAGAACTGTTAACCCAGTATTCCAAAGTTAAACAAGGAAAACATAAGCAATGATTTGTTTTTCATTTAACTTTATTTCGAGAACCAGCGAATAGAAATGTAAATATAAAGCCGACAATTGCAAGGACAGTAAAAAGAACTAAAGACATAACAAATCGACAAGACAGAACATCTATAAAAACGAGTAAAACCTTAAAGACAATCTGTCATAAAACATTCAGTGATCGACAGTGAAATATCTTCAAACCAAAACAAGCGCGCGTCCAGTTTTCCGAAATTTGTTCAGCGACAAAACTAAATAAACAATATTAAATTTAAATCATCAAGGTACTAGTACTTGTCTTTGCGATTTTCAGTGGCACACTAAAGACTGGTTGTTTTCATGGGCTTATCAGAGGAACTACATCTGCAGAAATATTCTTTCATTTTCTAAGGCTACTGATCTTCAAAGTAACTAGCCTTTATCATGTTCTCAAAAGTAGTCAAAACGTTCCATGAAAAGATTCGAGTCGGATCTCGTTGCACCCCCTCTTTTGATGTGATCAATTACTGATTATAATGATTGATAAACTCATGTATTGCATCTACAAATTCAATGACCGACGAGTTTTTTTT
Source organism: Ptychodera flava (assembly GCF_041260155.1). Taxonomy (NCBI): domain Eukaryota; kingdom Metazoa; phylum Hemichordata; class Enteropneusta; family Ptychoderidae; genus Ptychodera; species Ptychodera flava. The sequence continues at coordinate 194,162 of NW_027248297.1, forward strand.
ATTAGTAGCTATTTGACATTCGTGGGTCATAGGTACACATAATGTTGAGCTTTCCATTTCGATGATACAGTGAATGTTACCATTGAAAGAATCATATTTACCACCTGGGAGGTAACGTGCCTGACTTAGACGTAATTTTTAAACCAGCCAAATCCTGGTCAAAACGAGTGCTCCAAGTACTCAGCAAAATAAATCGAAGCCGCGCTAGCTGTAACTCTTGAAATTTACTCCTATTCTCTCCTGGTTTTCTGGATCCTATCCTCTGAAAATTTGACAAATATATTCAAAATATTAACGGTCATTTTGATTTCCCGCAATTTTCAAAAATTGGTGATATTACAAAGGAAACAGAACACACAATGTCACAGTTGAAAACATTCATTCTATGCATTACATCGGACTACTCTGAGCAGTTTGTGTGTAGATTTCAGTGCAGATATGTACACTATCTACGGCTTTTGGTTTTCCGCATGGGTGAGCGATTTTGTGTTCAGGCAAACATTTAATCGCAGTGTAATCTTTATCTTGTTCAAAAGTGCATATGTAGTCCCAGCGGGTAAATAAGTATATACACACACATAAACTAGGACATTCTAAAAAAACTGTTTTCAGCTTGAAAGTAAATTCATAGAAATTATGCTAAAAGCCACAGCTAGCTAGTGGGGCTTTAATTTATTTAAAAAAAGAAAACAGTGATAATAAAACTATTAACATTGACCTAAATTTGACCATGTGACTAAATAAATCTATTATAACGGCAAACTCAAGTGTTCAGTGTCCGGCAGGAACGCTTTACACCTTGGGTGTCGGTGACATCTACCGACGTGCGACACGAGACAATGCACGAATGATGAACACAAATGCAGAGGTTCAGCTAATAGTCCATGTAGAATAATGGCATTCACGGAGACGGAGGGGACCGATCAAAATTTCGCTTATTCTCTCTCGGCAAACTAAATAATGAGGTTTGTTTGATAACGATCACGGCATGACAAACCATTGAGATAACACCATTAACACGATACAGATAAGACCTTTTGTGGTCAATTATTATAACTTTATCTCCACAATTTCGTCAGTCAATAAGCTACACCTACAGCAGAGCTCGAAAAGTAAATAAAACACGATATTTAAAGCGTAATATTTAAAGCGTACAAAAATTCGATACGTTATAGCCCGGCTGCCTCTGTGAGCCTTGCTTGCTAGAAAAACCGATGAGAGCGCATCATCATGTTGTTCAGGATAGAGCTGCATGGCGAACCACAGACAGTAGAGAGGGGGTATTCCCCTCTACTGTCTATGAGCGAACGGAGGGCTGTGCAGAGAGTCTAACAATGTACGACCATGTAGGTTCTGATAACCCCTCGCCTCATGCACCATCTGCGTCAAAATATCTGGAGTAATACCAGTCTGTCATTCATATATATATATATATATAATCTCCCAGTATTTCGAAAGAGTGTGAGTCATCGAAGACGAGGGTTTCCCCCAAACATAGCGGCAGTATCCCTCCGAGCCGGTAGGTGAGGAGGGGTGCAGATATGTTGGGGGAAACCCGAGTCTTCGATGACGTCACATGAGTGAAAAATACTGGGAGATTATATATTTATCACATGCATAGACCCACTATTTTATTTTCACTTTCCCGCACAATGTAATTTGGACCTCAATTATGTCGGCGTGGCGGATGAAGTGGTACGGCTATAGCCGTTATAGCGAGGACAAGGGAATGGAGGATGATATAGTATCTTCAGATGTATTATTTTGTTTGAAGGTAAAGTAATAATGTAAATAATGCATCGAAATTTAACCCTGTCCATCTGTTCATAGCGGTGCTTACACGTTGTCCACTGTACGATTCGAACGAACACGCTGTGCATTGCTGCAGTCGTCATTTTTACTGCTGTCAGTTCCTGACTTCGGTCACAATATATGAATAAAACCACCACTGAACTGTATTACAGCGTTCTTGTTTTTCATTTATGCAACTACAATGCACCTAGGAAAATAAAATTGCTCGAAGCTGACGAGGACTAGAGGAGTACGATGCCGTATGAAGATCGTACGTTCTGATATATAATCTCAGAGCCTTGGACGCTTTTTCAAATTTAGAGGACAGTGTATCATCGTTCGTCGCAATTATGAAAGGAACTAAAATCATAAACAATCAAAGTATACAAAGACAAAAAGAAACTTTTAACATTTGGCATGTAATGTTCAGTCGATCTCGATTTTACTGGTGTCATATGAAAACACTTCATTGTGGCCGGGGCTCCTATCGAGCTGTCGACGAAGTGGCACAAGCTTCTGAAAACCGCTTTTGTCGTACGTTAGTTTACTACAGTAAGCTTAAACATTCTTGCTTTATTACAGCCTACCTCAGAAGTTCAACAGCAATACAACACTTTGCCGATGTTAAAAATTTAACCCGTCACCTGACAGGATGAGATGTTGATTTTGATACATCATATTCTTAATATATGTGTTGGATTCTTGTTCGGTGATAAATTGGTCGATTTTGAGCGATTACTCGGCTGTTTACGGCTTATTTATTACCTTTACCTTTTATAACCTTTACGGCATTTTTCAGTAAACTCCTTTGTGCCCACTAAATTGTCATCTGCATGACAATGCTTAAAAACAGTTTCAGTAGAAAAAAAAAGTGCCGACCCCGTATACCCCTACTTCTGACGTCAGAGTAGGGGTATACGGAAATCCTGTGATGTCACACTATAGGGATAACTGGGTCTATGTATGTGATGTGATGTGATATATATATATATATATATATATATATATATATATATATATATATATATATATATATATATATATATATATATATAATATTATATATATATATATATATATATATATAATATATATATATTGGTGAATGAAAAGTGAGCCATGCGGGACTCGAACGCACATCCCCGTATACATTACGGATACTCTACCAACTGAGCTAATGGATCAGGCGGTCCAATGATGTAGGCGGTCCTGACTCTTAGATTGGGCTTTTCATTCTGTTGTGCGTGGATAGTGAGTAAGACGGCTAAACTCATCACCTAACGTTTCAGGCTAAGGATCCCACTGGATTCTACATGGCCTCGCATGCATGTCACCAACTTTGGAATCACTTAATGGTAATGCGGATCAGTCGTATGAATGATGCAAAGCCAAAGAGGGTAAATTTGAAATGGCTCATCACAATATATATATATCGAAGTACATGGGATCCCAAAGCGCTGCATACAGCTCGACAGCTTATATCATCGCTACAGCCTTACGCCGCGCTGCAAGTTTGATTCCGAGCGAGAATTCACGGATCCGAAGTTTTGTGCGACGAAGGAAATTTATCGTTGTTAGTCCAATGACTTTATGCTTGTGCCCCTATGTCGCTTTCCCGAAGATTATACTGTAATCATTTATTCTGTTGAACTTTCGGTTTTATCGCCAACAGGGATCGCCAGGTACGACGTCCACGTTGAGCCTACACGACGTGACATTACTGAGCCATTAGAATAAAACGATCGACGGTATCTCCATTCGGTTCTCGGGAAAAGATATAGTTTAGCGACTCGAAATTTCGTTGGACAAATATGCCTTTTATGCTTCCATGTCTTGATTTATCGGGTCGCCAGGTACGACGTCCACGTTGAGCCTACACGACTCGACTGGAGCCGCGACGTTACTGAGCCATTAAAATAAAACGATCGACGGTATCTCCATTCGATTCTCGGGAAAAGCTATAGTTTTAGCGACTCGAAATTTCGTTGGACAAATATGCCTTTTATGCTTCCATGTCTGGATTTATCGGGTCACCTTTTTGTAAAAATAACGTCAGAGCTAGCAAGGCATCGATCACAACAGATCTGTCTGTGTCGTGACGCCCGCATGTATGAACGGTACCATGCAAGAAAAAAGTTCCTGTTGATGATGTACAACAGGGGTAATACGTCAGTTCAAGTGATAAATATATATTGATATTATACACCTACCATCGAGAACAATAGAGAACAACAGAATGTTGGATGCGCTAAAAGGCCGTACGGTATGGGGTGAGAACACCGACAAAATTATCTTCAAAACTTTATTTAAACTTATCTCATTATTATTATTCCATTGTTTGGTGATTTAATGATAATTATGTCAGTATTTGGCCATTATATTGCAATTATTTGATCATTATATGGATATTATTTCGACATTACTATGAACTTATCTGGTAATTCGGTTGTTTTGACATTATTCAGCATTGATGTCTTGATTTGGAACTTATTTCATCATTATTATAACATTATTTGGTGATTTGGTCATTTTAATGTCATTATTTGGTCTTTTTATGCAATTATTTGGTCATGATTACAATATTATCCTGATATTATCTTGACATATTATGAATTTGTTATGTTAATTCGGTTCTTTTGCCATTATTCGGCATTGACGTCTTGATTTAGAACTTATTTCATCATTATTATGCCATTATTGGTGATTTGGTCATTTTTATGTCATTATTTGGTCTTTCTTATGCGATTATTTTGTCATTATTACGACATTGTCTTGATATTATCTTGATATTATCTTGACATTATTATGTTAGTTTGGTTCTTTTGCCATTATTCGGCATTGACGTCTTGATTTAGAACTTATTTCATCATTATTATGCCATTATTTGGTGATTTGGTCATTTTTGTGTCATTATTTAGCCATGATTATGCGATCATTTGGTCATGAGTACAATATGTCTTGACATTCTCTTGGCTTTCAATTATCTGACCTCCTTTATTATCTGAACTCATTATTTGACCTGCATTTGAACCCTACCCAGAAATCATTGCACATTGAGATTCACAATGGCGCAGTTGATACGGTCTGTTCCCTCGCATAGAGAGAGAAAAGCGGGCTTTGCGTAAGTTTTAAAGCGCAGCTCAGCACATCGCGTATCTAGAATAGTTGGGCGTGCTCGAAAACTGAGATCGACCACAATTTTGGATAAAAAATCGATTGTTTTCGGCGGCGGAACTGGGCTGTGGTGGGGTAGCCGACGGTGGCCTGTAGTATTAGTTATTACACCTAGCCCAGCGTACAGGTCTGTGTACCGTGTGTTCTCGGCGTTATATGGTACAGGCCCACGGAATGTTTCGTAGATCGTCGTCGGATGGGAAGTGACTAAGACCAAGTGACTAAGACCAAGGTTCGGCCTTCGGCCTCACAGTGTCAGTCACTTCCCATCCGACGACGATCTACGAAACGTTCTGTGGGCCTGCTGTGTTATATGGTGGAGGCCGTATAACACCGGAAACACACAAGACATATACGTACGCACGGCTAGTTACACCCAGCCTTCCACACAGAGATCAGGCTCCATTCAAATTATATGGCGTGATAATTAAAATTCCTTGAAAAGCACCTTCATCTAAAACCTTTAAGAGCACATAAAAAAAAACAAGGCATATAAAGAAAATCCCAGACACTGTTTTAAAGGATATTGTCAAGGCTTGTCAATAAAGAAATTCCAACCGGAAATCTTGCAGTATGTTTGCATAAGGCGGGAAAAACCAGTTTTTGGAAGGTTCAGCAAAACGCTTGTCACGTGACTCCTATGCAAATAATGACCGTGCACTGTGCTTGGTCGGATAGCTCTATATCAGGGCTTTCAGAAAATGTATACTTTATTGGGTTTGGGACGTGTTCAATTGAGAAAAAAATAAAAATCTGAAAGTGTCTAAAAGGTATGTAGCTACCTTAAAGTTGAATATAGAGCTTATTGTTAAACATCGTCTGTTGCTGTGTTGCATGAATGCATTGAATGCATTTTGTGCATGGATAGACACAAACGAAGTCGATTGTCTGATGAAGTACAAATAATACTAATATCCTTAAAGGCACATGAGCTGTAACTTTTTGCATTATTTCAATGATTTTACATTCAAATTAGAATTAGTTCATGTGGATTAACTTACTGAAGGGTATGCAAAGACGAGTTATTGGCCAAGTACTCAAATCGCACGTGTAACTTTGAACGAGTCAAATAATAAAACGGTGCCGCACCCGATTATGGCGGCGCCCATGGCTTCAGTTCGCAAGAGTACACATAAAGTGTAAGTGTTACGCATGCGCATTAGATTCCTCACAAGAAAATGGCGTCTCACAGTCGGAAACGTACGTCCGGTCATATCGGATTCTGACAACAAATGGAGACAACAGCGCAGTAATGCGTCTAAACGCTGTAGCAAACTAGACATCGAAAGCAAGATCGGGAGATGGCTTCAGTTAGTGGAAAAAACAAGGCTTGCAAATCCCGATTTGGCGGAGGACTTAATTGATCGGTAAGTATATAGGACCGGACAGCGAGTGACTGTACACAAACCGTGCCGAATAGTGCGTGCGAGTGCTTGACGCACCATGGGTTGTGCAACGATGCCTTGATAAATTCACTATACATGGATTAATATTCAAACAAGGTCACGTTTTAGCCTCTGAAAGATCAATTTTTGACACTCCAAATGGTAGGAAATACCATAGCTTGAATAGAAATCACAACAAAATCTCATACTCGCGTACGGTAAGCTTACGCAGTTACGTATTGAATCGTTTCACAGTGCACTTCGTCTGAATCATAAGCACCCGTTGTGTTTACAGGTGCAGCCAACGGAGCTATTCATTGAAAAAGCTATTCCGGGAGCAATTTTTGAGGGCAGGGGAAATTTTAATTTTGCTTGGGCAGGGCAGATATCGGTTGGTTGTCCCGGGGACAAGACTTTGCGAAAAACGAGAGGGGGAGCTACCTTTAAAACGGGGACAAGAGAAGTTGAGCCATTAATATGTTTCAGGGGAAATTTTTTCACTTGGCAGGGGAAAATCAACAGGTTATTTCATCACAGGGTAGGGTAGCTCCATGTCTGCAGGGGAAATGGAATGAGAAAACTTAGGGGGGATTATTTGCAGGGCAGGGGAAACAGGCAAGTTTTTCTGCCACAGGGCAGGGGAGCGTCAAAAATTGACAGTTGGGAGAGGGTAAAAATGAAGTTTGAGAGCGGGAGGGCACGTCGAAGAGTTGTCAGTGACAGGGCAAATTATGAACAGCTAATTAATTACCCTCATGACTTAAAATTAGTCAGTTCACATTACTTGTAATGCACAATATATCTTGTCGTAGTAAGGACCCCTTTACAAGTGCATTGTTCGTTGGCTGCACCTGTGTTGAGCCAGTACAGCAAGAAATTTTGTGCACGTCATCAGTTTCATCTGGTCATGGGAAATAAATAATTTTGGCCTGTTGTGTAACCTTTCTGTATAAATTGTCCGAACTATGGATACATATTTGCTTAACGAGTCAGAAAATACTTGTTAGTAGTAGCACAGACACTAAAAAAGAGGGTCTTGGGTAGTAGGAAGTGACGATTTAAGATTTGTATTCAACATGATTCAATTCAGGTGTATCTACCATCCTTTCAAGCAAAGTAAAAATTCCATTTGCTTTACAAGTGTATCTGTCTTGATCCAAAATATAATATAAACATGTTTGTAAAGTAACCACTTTCTGTTTATCCATAGACACTCAAACCTCATGATTGTAGACTTACTTCAGCCATTTGGTCATGGTGACAAGCACAAAACTGATGCCAGATGTTTAGATTGTTCAGCCTTTTTCTTCAATTTTCATCATTCAAGTCTGCTAACATTTTATTCCTTTCAGTTTCAGGTTTTGCAAACTACCATGCAATGTTGTGAATTGAATGGTGTCTTCAGTATGCTGTAGCTGCCCAAGTTGTAATGTACAGAAAGTACTCTATATGGATACATTTACCATTTTCCCTTTTAGTAGAGATGTAAACTTTCTTAAAAAGCATCACAATTGTATACATTTTAAAAGTTACCTTTTATTCAACACATAATCACTGTTTTCAATCTCAAAAAAAGCTTTCACCATTTTACACTAAATAAGACAGTAAGCATGCAAGATAAAACGTTCGAAATAAGAAAAAAATCATGTAAAATTAGGGTAAATCCCTTTAAGGTCTAAGCCCCTATTTAAGGGCTGAATTCAGGTACATTACTGGGAACCCAGGCAGGAAATAAATAAAAAAATTAGGACAATGATCTCACTGAATGTCTTATCACATTGAGGAATGTCTGTCCCGGGGACTGGCAAAATCCTGGTTATTTGACGAGAGTCTCTGTAAATACATGACATGTATGCAAATAAACGTGTACAACAATAAGTGTAAATATAAAACTTTACGTGAAAAATTCACATCAGTTGCTCCGTAGACATGAAGATAGTGGTTGATGAATTTGAAGGAAGCAAATATTCAAATTTGTAGATGAAATGAGAAATATGGCAAACCAATTCACATCACCATGAAAAGATGATACAGTTGTTTGGCCAAAGCCAACTGTGCTCCACAACTACTTGACACACAACAGTTAAAATGGGATGGTACGGTAAACATGATATGTTGAGGTCAACAAATTAAAACAGTACAGTTCATGAGACTTCCCCCTGGTATATATACATACACCACACAATAAATTCCCACAATTTTGTTTGATTTGTACGCACGACATTTAGTTTCTTTCGTTACTTCCTTTGTGACCATGCAGTGCATTCTCAACACTCAAGAGCATTACGTATTCCAAAGTGATTACATAAATAATTTGCCCTGCACACATGGCTTTCCATCTCATTCAGTTGGTATTCATCACACTTAGAACAATTATTACATATGCATCAAGACTGTTCACCAGATCTGATCTAAACGCAAAGGATGACTTGCAGTTGATTGGATTTATTGCATTAAATTGACAATTCAGTCCATAAATGACCATGGGTAGGGACAATGTGGTTAAAGCAGGAATACCCTAATAACTTGTGTGATGGTTTTCTTAGAAAAATTTCATGGCAAATTTCTGCTTGTTTGCATTCAGTTCATAAACATACTGACTAGCAATCTGGAGATACAGAGCCCAGGCAACTCCCCACAACATTTTCTCACAGGAAAGGTCGGCATCTGCTGACAGTTTTGACAGACACACCAATCTTGAATGCTTTGTGAAGGTCCAGATGAGATCCTCCAGCCTGTTCACATGGGACTGCCACGTCAAATATTAAACTTATGTCCCTCTCACCACATGCAACAGAAGATCATGCTTCTGTTCTGGTGTCATTTCTGCAGCATCTCCTGAAAATAAGATGATATTATTGTGATGGCTATTTGCTGATGTCAGCCTGTATGCCCCATTATCACCGTGTGTGTCCAAAGCAAAAATTTTACTTACATGAAGAATATTTTTCCGTTGCTGCACATCTCGCAATGCCTCGTCTGCTCTTGTCCCAAGCCTTCCCCATCTAGCACATCTTCCTCTGCCCCAACCTCTGTGTCCCTGTCCTCACCCTCTCCCTGTGCCTCTCCCTCTACCCCTGTCTCCCTCTTCTTGCTTTGGATTCAGTTATTACAGAACTATCAGTAGAATCGGTCGGTGATGTCTGCAAAATGAAAGAATCAGAAAAATTACAAAGGAGATTCAAATGTAGATATACTGCACTCTGCCGGTCACTGATCAGTGTTGAGTTTTTCTTTTTTACCATCTACTCTTCTAAACAAAGCCAAGTAAGTAGTCGACACTTTACCTTTACTCTTGACCATAACATGGCAAGTAAACTGTAGGTTAACTCTTGGTGGAAATTAAGATGTGTAAAGTCAGACTAAACATTTGGAGGGAAATATGCTTTTGATATATATATATATATATATATATATATATATATATATATATATATATATATATATATATATATATGCTCGAAGTTGTACGGCTCCGCGAAAAACACTCGTGTACGATGACGTCAAACAAAGAAAAATTTCATGGGATTATATATTTATCACATGAAAAGTCTCTGAACTCTACGTTAGATAAAATGTGACAAAATTATTTCGTAGGATAGCAGAGATATTCCATCGATTTTAATTTTTGTGGGCCGGATTACTTTCTTTCCAGTTTGCGCATAGCTAGCTGTGAACGGTCGGTTACTCCTGGTGATATGCAGATTACTTCATTCATAAATGTGAGTCAGGTTTGAAGGCTACCAATCAGGGAGCCGGTGTTAGTCACGTGGGCTTAAATTTTGATACAGAGCAAAGGAAACGTCTGTCAATCACTTTACTGCCGGGGTGGGCTGGTCGATTTGCAATTTGATGACAGCCGTCTCTGTTTGTTTTGGTCTGTACGATTATCGCGTGAATATTTTTTTTATTCGGCACCTTATCGCTAGAAATTGTTGTTAGAACAATAAAAACTTCATGTTTTTTAAAAGGTAATTTTGATTATTAAACATCATGACAAAGTAACGGTAGTTCTCTTTTTGGAAAATGTGGTGGCCCTCAAAAGGGCCGTTTATGGTTTGGGTTAGATCATAGATGGCCGACCGGCTAACTGACTTTGGCTGTCCTCACTGCTGTCGTATATCACTGCTGCACGACGACGTTTGCGTTTCGGAGACTGAGGTGATGTTGCTTCTCCGATATTTACTGCAATGTTGATCGTGCAATTATTATAAGTTGCAGTACCAAATATTCCACCGACTGCCACTGTTGCGCAGGATGTTGAAACGCGGTCGCGGAGGAGACGATGTTGCTGCTGACGTTCGATGTTAATGTTGCCCCAGAAATAACCGGTCGCGGTTCTGGGTTGTTGGCGTCTTCCGGTCTGTCATTTGGTGTTATTTCTGACGCAGTGCAGGTTGGTTTTAAACGTGATGATCGCGAGAGAATCTCCGACATCCGCTGCTGATCGTCGAGCGAATTCACCGCGTAATGGTTCACGCTTAGCACGTTTCGGTGACCGGAGAGCTGCATGAGTTTTGTTGGGGGAACTCCGCTGTCATGCAGACATCTGATGGTTGTTCGTCTCACGCTGTGGTTGGTTTTTTTTACCCTCGATACGGCTTTTTACAGATCGTATTCAAAATGGTATCTAACTTGTTCGCTCCCATCGGTTGACGTTTGAACCAAATAGATGTTTCTGGTTGTAATTTATCGCCAGATAGAAGGGCGCGTCGTTCGCTTGATGACTTGGCTGTCGACGGAGCGCATACACGGGACAGCGAAAGGGGTCGTCAGGAATAGCGAAAGCCTTCGGTGGATAGGCCTAGGTTGTTCGTTCATTTTCCCGGAAGATCTTGTCTTATTTTCCCTCTCTTTGAATTCTTAGAATTCGGTGTTGTCAGCGGTATGCTTCAAGGCATCTGTCTGCTCTCTTGACAGCCTCTGAACCCGAAGTGTTTCTGGTTGTTTAGCCAAGCGAGAAATAGTAGCGCTTCGGGGTTGTGTGTGCCGATCACACCTTTTTCAAAAAGGAGCTCCTCCTCGCGTTCCTTAGTTCTTCGGCTGCATTTGGGTTATTGCCTTTGCCCTGGGTCTTCAATTGGGCACGTTTTGCTCTCAAAGTTGCCTGCGAATTACTAAATTCTTTATCGCGGCTGATCGAGAATTTGTAACCATTCTCACCGAGGAAGCGATCTATCCCACGCTGGTAGGTCGTAAGCGAGTCTGGTTCGTACTCAGAACCATCTTTTTGACGGACGCCAGCATAAAAGCTGCCGAGATAGCAGTCAAGGACATCTGGTGGAATTTCGGATATCGGTCTTGTTTCTGAAGGTCGCATAGTACGCATCCACTTGTTGAACTGGTTTACTGGCACAATTTGTGGACTGCACCGTATTTTCTTCCTCTGTTCGGTGATCAGCTCTTGCTTGTCGGTCTCCGAGAACTCGACGTAGCGCGATCGCGATGGCTGAACGTTAGAGGAAACGGGCCGCGTATTTTCCTCCATACCAAAAAATCATCGGTTCAGTAGCTCCCGATTCCTCCGCTAGACGGAATAGCTCGCGAATTTCTTCGTCGAGATCTTCTGGACGTTTTTGGGTCATTTTGCCGTGTTTTCTGCTGAGTTTTCGTAGCAGCGAACGTTAGACGCACCTTACCGACTGGCAAAATACTGAGAAAGGCGCAGACGACAAAAAATTTGTCCTTATGTTCCCGCTATTTTCAGGCCCATCGTTAGACGTCAGCAGTTACCGTCTGCTGCATATATATATATATATATATATATATATATATATATATATATATATATATATATATATATATATATATATATATATAATATATATATATATATATATATATATATATAACAGATATATTTGACATTTTCAAAGCCACTGCATAAAAGGAACACCTTTGTCATTTATGTTGTATCATAGATCCTCGAGAAATCCACTGAAAGTGTGTTTACCCGTCAAATTTCCCAGCAAATTATACTTCAATCAAAAGCCATGGCGAAAATACAAATCACAATAAAACAGCTGTTTGTCCTTGTTTTGGTATCATCATAACAACATTCTAGTGCGAACAACGCAGTTTCTCTATGCTCAAAGTTCATCGCTTTGAAAAGAAAATTTCTAAAACGAGTTGGCATAAGTTAACAGTTGTTCAACCTCCATGGTTGTAATGCTACCGTAATCATAACGAGGCTTGCTAAACTCGTCTTCTCAATCTTGAAAGTAGGATCGGGACCGTATGTCTCAACAGTTCGATTAGAGCTGACTAAAAACACACGAAAGGCATTGTTAAACTCAAGGTTATTCACACAATAATTCCGAATCTGTGTAAAGTAAGTAATCCATTTGCAAAATGACTCGGAAATTGACAGTGTTCAGAAATTCGATCGACTGCATTTAGTCAATCAATGCCGCTCAATGGTTCAACCGCATGGTTCACTCAAGCCAAAAATAAGCGAATACGTTCGTAATTACAAAACCCGAACGGCGTATCGCTAATTGACAACTGTTCTGGATAAATCCAGATTCAAAACGAATTACTAGTTCTGGAAATCCAAGCGAAACAACAAACCAAAACGAGAGTAGCATACGCTATGGGCAGCTACCCGTACGCTTTACCGGACTGCGACCACCGGCCACCTGGCCGGACCAAATTCACAAACAAGGTCTCGTTCCTTACCATTTGATCGCATCGTTTATGCCTACAACTGATGTGACACCCTCTTTGTTCAAATGAAACATCGAACTGGAGATCAATCAGCACTAAATACTAGGTTTGAGGGAGCAGAAAACATGTAAGTTTGCTTACAAAATAGACATACATTACCTCTTGTGTGGACTCCATTGTTGTCGAGTTGTGAAAACATCACACCGTATCACACAGTAAGATCCCGCTCTCGTCCTCTGTGTGACGTTGCATTTGCTGTGTTCTTGGTCACGTGACTGCTTTTGCGAAATGGCGGTACATTTAAAATGAGGCGATATAGCGTGAATTTCCTTGCGTTCTGTGTCTTTAGTGACTGTCCCAGTATGTTAGTTGAAGGGTATATCGCTTAATTGCAAGAATTCAATCAACGTGCGAGACGTTTGGGGGTTATTTTAGGGTAAATAAAATGTTAAAAGTTTAGCTCATGGGCCTTTAATGCAACACAGGAACGGGCGATATTGGGTAGTAACCGGCTCAGCCTTTACCTATGCCAAGAATTGTATACATTACAGGAAAATCCAAATTTCTCAGGGACTCCCTATTGTTTCCCCTGCGCGCTGAAATAGAAATACGTTCTTTTGCAATACTTAAAAATTGCACAACTTTTTCACTTAAATAAAAACAGCGTCCGAAAGAAATCATCATCATCTCACTTAACCCATTCGGAAATACAGCGGGATCTAACGAGAGTCACAAGGAAGGAACAGTTTATGGCACAGCATGGTGTTACAATGGGTACTGCTTTAAACCCCCCTATTCTTCGGCTTATCATCTTAAAGAGTAAAGAGTGGCGGCCATTTTGTCTGCTGTCCCAAAATGTAATTATTCCAAAAGCCCTTCGGGTCATTGCATCATTGACGAATAGCGGCAGCCATTATGTGTATTTGCTTTGGTTTCTTGTAGATTCGAATGAAGTTTGGGGACACTCGAAACCCAATAACTTTTTATTCGCGTTTGGGATTTACGGGGACACACTCGGCTGAATACCCTTCAAATCCGTATGTGCGATTTTTTTTTTCTGAGTCTCTATTCACATTACATGGCGCTAAGATTACAATTTCTTAAAAAGCACTAAGTCTTACACCTTTAATAGTGCAAAAAAGCAAGGCATACAAATGAAATCCAAGACATGGATATAAAGGCTATTACTAAAGCCTGGACATGCTTAAATTTTAACTAGAAATTGTACAGCGTGTTTGCAAAAGGGAGGAAAGACCGATTTTTGGAAGGTTCAGCAAAACGCTTGTCAAGTGACTATTATAAAAGTAAGCATGATATACTTTGTACTATTGGTTTCCCAATATCAGGGCTTTTAGAAAATATATACTTTGTTTGGGTTTTTGACTTCTATAACTCAGAAAATATATAAATCTGAAAGTGTCTATAAGGTATGTAGGTACCTTAAGTTCCACTCGCGACAAATGTTGGTGCTTTAGTAACTGATGGAAGATCTCCGAAAATTTTATAGAAAAGCTACTTAGTAGAGAAAATTAAATAAACGACATCGAAAAGTTGTGGAATTAGTAGACAATGCCCTGAAATAGGTGTGAACATGCATGCTCCGTAAGATACTACTTTCACGTGTGGACACGTACACGATGTGAGTGAACACGTCGTCATCAGAGCGATTTACTGCTGAGCCGTGGCCTTAAGGTTTGACCTAACAGTTATCAGTTGGAGTGTCAACACTAGCTGACATGCAAAGGGATGCATGTAAACTGACCAATAAAGGATAACCGCTGCGTGAAAATGTAAAACAGCATCCATGCAATATTTGCAGAGACTGCTAAAGTTCCGCTAGCTCTCCCCGAGATTCAGACCGAAGATGACGGGCGTAAGGATAGCGTACAATCTTGTCCAAATGTTTTACTATTCAAGGCTTTTTGTATGATATATCTGTTCTGATCAAGAACTTAAAATAACGTCGAACTAAATTTAACTTATTTAATTCAACTCGGCCGTATCGGTCGATGCCGTTCGGACGGAGACGAAGGGGATCGATCAAAATTTCGCTTATCCCTCTCTCTGCTTATTAAATAATGAGGTTGTTTGATAAGGATCACGACAGGATGAACCGCTAAGATAGCACCATTTACACGATACAGATAAGACCTTTTGTGGTCAATTATTATGATATTATCTCCACCATTTTCGTCAGTCAATAAGCTACACCTACAGCAGAGTTCGGAAAGTGAATAAACATGATATTTAAAGCGTACAAAAATTCGCTACGTTTAGCCCGGTTGGCTCTGTGAGCCTCGCTTGCTAGAAAGACCGTTGAGGGCGCATCATAATCATATTGTTGAGGATAGAGCTGCATAGCAAACGGGTGGCTGTGCCGAGAATCTAAGTATGTACAACCATGCAGGTTCTGATAACACCTCGCCTCATGTCCTATATATATATATATATATATATTATATATATATATATATATATATATATATATATATATATATATATATATATATATATATATATATATATATATATATATAATATATATATATATATATATATATATATATATATATATATATATATATATATATATTCCAGTCAATCTAAGCCAAAAAGGGGTCAACCTAGGACTAATTGCAACAGAAATTATTTCTTCACCATGCATTTTGGAAAGGTCCTAGAAAAAACATACTAAAAGTATAAATAAATCTAAGGGGTGCAACAGTGCCTAATTTGCATTAATGTAAAGGGGGCTCATGGGTATACAATTGTAGCTGATAGATGGTTTCTTATTAAAATATGTGGCTACACATAATTTTGATACAGTTTTTTTCCGCTTGTTTGCCTCGTTTTGGATCAGGCAATGTTGATGGACATATTTTGTCGTCATAGAAAAATTCCTCATTTGCATAAACCCAATATGGCCTCCACAACACTTCACTTTTTCTTTGTTTTTCTCTAATTAATAACTATGTTTAAGCTACTACTGACAGCAATAGGATTATTTTTTCACTTTGTATTTTGGAGAAGTCCTAGAATAATATATTAAAAGCGTAGGACAATCTAGAATTGTAAACAATGCCTAATTCGCATAGATGTAAAAAGATCATGGTTACAAACTTGGTGCTGATAGAATGTTTCTGCTAAAGATATTTGGCTAAATTTATGTTATGCAGGTTTTTGGCTTATTTACTTTGTTTTTGGTCATGTAATGTTGATGGAAATATTTTGTCGTCATAGAAATATTCTCATTTGCATAAATCCAATATGGCCGCCACAACTTTCCCTTTTCTTGGTGTTTTCCCAATTAATAACTATTTTTAAGTTCTGACTTTACTTTTGACAGCAATAGAATAATTTTTTCACTTTATATTTTAGAGAAGTCCTAGAATAACAAACTATAGCCTAGTACAATCTAGACTTGTAAACAGTGCCTAATAATTTGCATAGATGTGAAAATTATGGTTACAAACTTGGTGCTGATAGAATGTTCTGCTAAAAATAATTGGCTAAACATGATATATGCAGGTTTTGGGATTATTTGCCTTGTTTTTTGTTTAGGCAATGTTAATGGCAATATTTTGTCGTCATAGAAATATTCCTCATTTGCATAAATTCCATATGACTTCCACACCACTTCTTTTTCTTTGAATATCACTAATTAATATAATTTTAAGCTACTTCTGACAGCAATAGAATTATTTTTTCTCTGTGTATTTAGAGAGGTCCTAGAATGACATACTAAAAGTCCAATACAATCTAAGCGGTATAAAATACCTAGTTTGTATAGGTGTAAACAGATAATGGGTGCACTACATTCACTGATAAAAGAAATATGCATATTGAATTGAGGAAAGTTCGACATCATGTTGAAGAAATGTATGCATCTATCTGATATTTTGTCCAGGCAATATTTTTGAATATATTTTATCGCCCGAGAAATATTCCTAGTTTGCGTTAATCAAGTATGGCTGCCACTGTGTTTCACTTTTCACTGCATTTCACTTAAAATTATATTTAATCTACACAAAATGTAGTTTAGTTTACGTATCCACTCTGTAGTTCGGGAGGGTCCCAGAACGACAAACAAAACGACTAGTTAACTCTAAGGGGAAGAGGTGAGACAGTGCATAATTTGAATAAATGTAAAACTCAGAAATCGGAACAAAATCGTTGCTGTAATAGATTTCTTAAAATATATTGAACAAATTGACATTTTATTCAAGCAACTTGATAATTTAATTGTGTGTGTGTGTATAGGCAATGCATCATATCATTTAAGATTCCTCATTTTACATAACTGCAATGTGCCCCTCCTACCACTTTCCTTTTCCTTTCTTTGACCTATAAATGACATATAAAATGTTAAAAAACAATAGAGATCATTAGAACTATTTCTTCATTGTGAATTTTAGTAGGTTCATGGAAATTACATACTGTAATTTTAATGAAGTTGTGCATAAGACAGCAAATTTACCAAAAGCCTAAACGGGTCATAGATCTATACAAACCCGGTGCTGATAATCTTTTTACGAAATCATTTAGGAGATAAGCTGACATTGTAATGACTATGAAGGATCATTTTGTGTTTTCAATGTTTTCAAAGATATCTTACAGCAATAATAGTTGTTATTTGCATTAATTAAATAAGTCAACCATGTCACTCCTTTTTCTGATTGGAACATGAATTATTTCTTCACCTTAAATATTTTAAAGGTTCCAGAAAAGGGTATATTCAAAGTCTAATACAATGTACATTGTGCAACAGGGCTAATTGTAAAAGATTTTATAGAAAATGCGTACATTCTATTAAATGTAATACTTGAAACTTGAAATGTTATACAATATCGTAAGGAGAGATTGGAATGTTTACTAACATTGCTAAATATATTTTACCTATTTTTGAACGATTCCTCATGTGCATAAATCCTATATGATGATCTTTAAAATAAGTTTCGTTAATTATTAAAATTGAAGTCAACTTATTTTAATTAATTATATTAAATGAGAAAATGAAAAGTTACATTAAGAGACAATACTATATTAAGTACTTCCTATCGAAAGATGGTCATTTTATGACTGAATGAACATTTTGTCCAGTACAAAGAAATTGACATGATTATTTATTTTCTGTGCATTTTAACTCATTGTTATGATTATATACTGATAGTGCGTACATAATGAAAAGCCCTGTGAAACTAAACGATGATTGATTCGTATAATTCGTATCAATTATCTAGAGAAGTTCCATAATGTCAAGACAATTTAATCCCTATACCTGCCAATAAAATTTGAACTTTCTGGCGGATTTGGATTATCTTAATGCATACCAAAAAGCTTGGCCAAATAACCAACTCTTTGTACTAAGGGAGGCTGAAGAAAATTTGTTTCAGCTCTAATGGTTTCTTCTATTTTCACCCTTACAGTATTACTAATATATATTAAGTGTTGGTAAAATGTAATTAAAGGCCAGGTTATGTGGTCAATGGTAATTTAGATATACTTTTGACTGTGTGCAACTTGCCTGTTAATGCCACGCACAGAAATTTATGATAATAATGATATAGAAATGTAATTATAATGATCATGATGATATAGAGGTGCACTTATTATACTATACTCCAAATTATCATGAAATATGCGATGAGCAAAGCTGTTCCTTAAGCAGCTGAAAGACATTACGATAATAAAAGGACGCTGCATTTCTCAAAATTTGAAAAATCTTGAAGACAACAATTGAAAATTAATATAAAGTCAAATAGTGGACTGAAGAGAGAGATTTTCTGTTTAATCTTTTAGTACACAGCCATAGAATTTAAGGAAAAACTGAAAAAATCTGATGAATGAATCATGATAATCTAAATCACTGGTAAAAACAAATCTAGATACTTTTCATAATATTATATGGTCTAGCTGCTCTTTCTAATTTGTATAACCGTGAATCAAGAAACCAAAATGTGAAGGGATTTGCATCACAGAAGCGCTGTTAAGGAGTTTATCAATTAAGATATCACATTTTTGACATCAAATTATCATATAATTGGTCATCCTGTAGTTTGAATCTTATGGAAGTCTCACCTCAGATTGGCCAGACTGTCAATTCCTTGAATGATCGATCTTATTGGTAATGATACAAAAGTCTAATTATCTGCAGATGGAAAGTCCATTACATAAACAGCCCAATGAGTGATACTTGCATATCTAAGATCTGATGTGATACGCGGACAATTATATCATCCCTTGCTTCACAACTTTCATTGAGTTACCCTTCCAAATTCTTATGGGTTCTACGATGAACTGCAGCAGGCTCAATAACCCCGGCAGAAAGCAAAATCTAGACTTTCTGTTGTCAACGAAAGGATTCTGGCTGTAAACAAATGAACTTCCTAGAGGACGATGTGTACAGGCACAAAAAGGAAGAAATTTATGATATGATAACAATTATCATAACAATTTCCATCTTCATTGAAAAAAGTGACGAAAAGCATAAAAAATTGTACTGCAATCGAACATATTTTAGGAGAAAATGACTGACCTATTGACAATATATGTCAAAAAAATGAACACGTCCAATGATTTTTCATGAATAACCTTAACGTCGTAAAAGAAAGAAGAATATCCAAAGAAAATATTCTGATTCCCTTTATTTAAACAGTAATGCTCTGAAATTCTACTCCTTATTCACTGCATTTCTGAATAACCAGAAAATGTCAATGGAAGCTATTGTAGTCGTATTGTATGCAGAAGACAGTTTGTGTCAATTATGCAAATTAGGCCTTTTTTATTTTAAAATAATTAGCATGCAAATTAGGTCAACCTCATATTTTTTGGGGATGGATTTTGATAATTCTTGCAAAACCTTAATTTCCATAGAGAAAAAAGAATGTTTATATATGAGCTTAAACATTTATTTTGTCTGAAATAATGAAAAACCTGCGAATGTATGCAAATTAGTTAATTTGCATGATATGTATTGTTCAAGACATTTAGAAAATAACTTGTTGAACCTTACGAAATTGTGTTGCAATGAAAAATAAAAAAAGTCACTTGAATTCAGTTTACATGCCCAATATGAGAGTATAGCAGTCATTTAAAGGCTATCTTTGGCTTATTTGAATATATGCAAATTAAACCAATTTGCACCCCTTATATCTTCCTATACTTTTAATATGTCATTTGTGAGACCTTTCCAAGGTCATGGTGAAGAAACAATTTCTGTTGCAATTAGTCCCAGGTTAAACCCTAAATTGACTGGACTAATATATATATATATATATATATATATATATATATATATATATATATATATATATATATATATATATATATATATATATATATATATATATATATATATATATATATAATATATATATATATTATATATAATTTTCCAAACGTTGTTCATGTAGAGACCAAAAGCGGAAGTGACACCGATCAGTATTGTGTCGTCAAATATCGCCAGCAAACTCTTTTCAAGGGCCTATATCAATAAAAATATCAAATCAACATAGTTTTACAGTAGTGCCTCTTTGTTTTATAGGTTGCAAATTTCATATAAGATGTTCATACAATTAACTGCGAACAGGAGTTAAGCCAGGATTTCAGTGTTGTATTTGTACAACAAATCACGTTACGCACATTTTCGATCCACCGTGTCAGAAGAAAGGTGGTAGAACATGATTGTCTTTAAATCTACCTAAATAAAAAAGTAGATTCCACTTATGGAGTTGTCAAATCTCACCATCACACGGAGCGTATCGTGACAGAGGTACAGCAAGCGGTTTTACCCGCACTATCCTGAGGAGTGTATGGCACTAGGGCCTAGGGGAAATTGATTGCATCAAAATTTGTCACGTTTACGATGGTTTAAGGCTATAAATATGCAATAATTTCTAACATCAAGGTGCTTAGCTTCTGATAACTATTGCTGAAAATGTTACTTTCCATTCCGATGTCAAGTGCCGTACTTGCCAATTATTTTGCAAACATTTGCGCCGAATTTATCGCTAGGAACATATGGATGACCGATGGTAAAAGTGTTTTCAGATTACAGGGAGCACTGTTTACCACGCGATGTTTCCTAATTTAATAAAATCATTTATATAAATATCTTTCAATATGCAGCTGATTAACATCATAAATTTCGCAAGCGTATGTGCAGTAAGACTTAGTTTATCAGGATTGCAAACTTCAACTAATCCGTGTCCCCCGACTTCTGCTCATTGTGCAGGGTGGCGCCAATGATTGTAATTCCGTTTGAAGTTCCTTTACATGTATGTTAAGGCATCCTTTAAAGGCAGGGGAGCCTTTTAATACCCCCTATCTCCCTGGGCATTCATAATCCAACACGAGTGGCACATGGTAGTGGCATCAACGAATGCTCCCGAAAATCTGGATCTTTCAAGAACAATTATGGTGTACGGTAATGCACTGTTCCAACATATTACGTTTTGTGAGTACTTGTGGCATCAGCTTGTTGGCGAAATTCTCTCATTTTTTCCCATTTTAAGTTGGTTTTTGATGCCAAAACTGCTTCGATGCTGTGTTCGAAGCGTCCAAAGAACAATAGATGAAACATTCAAACAGCTGCCAATCACGAGGGGACACGCAAACGTGCAATTGAATGGGTGATTTGTATGTTGACCTGCAGTACGTTATTTTACGATAGATCCCTTTTGGAAGTATGTTGTGACCTAGCCCTGCGTACGATGCCACGTGTTCCCGGCGTTATACGGCCTCCCACCATAGCTCTGTGTGGCAGGGCTGTGTGTTACCGGCGTCATACGGTCTGTGGTGGGAGGCCGCATAACGCCGGTAACACAGAGCCCTTCCACGCAGAGCTACCTCCAACCACAGCTCTGCTGATTGCCATGGACCACGGTCCCTCCACAAAGGGACCGTGCATGGACAAAACCGGCAACATGCCGATCCATTTTGGATCGAGCACGAAAAACTACTTTTCTAACTACTTTCAGCCGAAATCAACTCGATTCCGATCCATGCCTACACATGGAGCTACCAAAGTAGTGGCTGCATGGCCTACCCAAATCACTCAGCCACTCACAGACGGCGAAATTGCTCTTGTGACGTCCAAAACTTTTTTTTTTGCTGGCTGTGCACGGTCAAAGGCCAATGCAGTGACCGGCCATTGGATACATTCATGTGACGATGATACAGGTGCCCATGAGCTGCATTATTTCCGGTCGGGTCGGAGTGATGAAAGTAAATCGCGAATGATTCATCTCTGTCGGAGTTGTTCAAAAAAGAGACACTTGCCATAGATTAGCATCAAATGTTGACCATTCAGACTGAAACATGATGAAATGTATGAAGATCGTTATGATGTCGTTCTCCTCAATACGTTTTTCTGAGATTGTTTTTTACTAAGTTGCTCTAATATTATCTGACGGTTTTTTTAAAATCTTAATCAACTTTTCTTTCCCAACCAGGGCACAACATTACCTTTTTTCACTTTCATAGTAACCTAGGATTCATTTAATTTGCAGATTAATAGACTCTTACGTTCTTCCTCGATTGTCTGTGGCTGATTTTGCTATCCCGATATCGATATTGCGTTCGTATTTCAGGTGTCTTGAAACTTACGTCATGGTGATTCACTGAAATAGTTTTCGGACAAACTCAAGAAATTTGACAACTACTAACGAATAGTCAGCAAAATTTACAGAGACTAGCAACAATAATTACATGTATGGTCATTTTACCGTCTTTCGCCTAAGCGGGTTTGCTTGGCGGAAGCAGTATAAAACGATCTGAGTTGCCATTTTTACCCTACCATGTGAGTGTAGTATTCGAACAAGTGAGATCATAATCTTACACTCTTCCGAGCGGCCTGGACATTTTTTTATAATCTACAATAATTGATTCTATCAAAATTACTCTTTTTTTTACATTGCTTGGATATAGATATTTTTTATACTTTTTGACTTTTGATTTGAAATCTTTTGTCTCTCCATTAGCGGCAGCACATGTACGGGTACAACCGGCATGTGCAGACTAGAGTGTGATTGTAAATTTGTCGTGAAGTTGTTCACAAGAAAAAAAATTGTATTTAGGGCCTGTAGCTCGGGATTTTTCAAGATGAACAAACCATTATACATGTCCTACATCTTTGAAACGGGGATAACTGTAATCTTTCCTGTGATGAAAATTTTGTGAACGTCTTTGCAATGTGTTCCCACGATGAGTGTTATCTGATTCTTTGTTAATAAATATCATCAGAAATGGTCCAGTGACCGTGAAAAAATAGACACAGATGCAAAATCATGCGAGGAAGATAGTAAGAGATTCACATCGCAATATTTGCTGCCGTATTTCTCAACAGGAATAACCATTTTAACACATTGTTTACAAGAGAGCAAGCAGGCGTTTTCAAGGGTAAATTTAGTATATTCCCTGTTTGCGGGGTAAAGTTGCCCAGAGTGAAAGGTTTAGTTGACGCTGAATGGGTAGACGTCGGGCCCGACACAGTCAACTGCGATCCGGTCGGTTTGGCTTTAGTCCAGAAACCTGCGAGGTTCTGTATAATTACCGTTCGGCATTTAGGTGTTTTAACTCATTTTTTCTTTGTCAAAGTAATTCAGTAACAATGTACGCCAGATTCCTTTTGTTGTTTTTGTCACCGTCATAGGCGCATACGGACGGTTTTCGATTAAAAACGAAAAAAAAAATCAGTGCCCGTAAATGCATGCAAAGTTTATTCAGTGACTGTTTACGCAGCAGTAATCAATACGACTAGGATTTGTCACCACGTAACGACAGTAACACCGCATCAATAGTCCTTACGAAAATCTTGTACTGAACTGAAGGATGTAAAAATTACGGTAGGGAAGGTCAGTCCACCATCCATCAAAGTTGTTGTTCTGAAAAATCTTCACTGTGCGCTAGCTACACAAGTGGCGGTTATGGGTCCACTCGTCCCGCGTGCTTTCAATTGTTCCTTGTTACTAGCTATGTTCAAAGTGCGTCAAGTTACGAATATTTTCATATACTGAGTTACAGACATTATTGGTGAAGTATTGGGTACATTGATTGTGTTCAAAACCACTGCTTGTTTGCTCTTCGTGTTTCTTGTGTCCCTAACGTCGACTGGTTCTATTTGCGTACTCACATAACTGTCGGGATTAAGATTTCCTGGATAAATTGATACACTCATAGTTTATTGAGCTTCTGACGCAAAGACACACGCTGTTTTACATGTGCCACTCCTAGGCCATGGGATCGATTACCATACCTTTAAATACATGGAGTGGCAAAATATTATTGTTTACAAGTACCTTGATATGCGGGACGAGATCGTGTTGCACTAGTACTGCATGAGCTTCGATCAAAGTGTATGGGC